>NC_056729.1:1145398881-1145503881 GCF_019279795.1 Protopterus annectens | reverse complement strand
CACGTCCCCATTCGACCAATCTGCAGAAGATACCTCAGATTTCTTGCAGGATCAGAGCACTATCAATTCTCAGCATTGCCTTTTGGCTTATCTACTGCGCCCAGAGTATTCACAAAATGCCTGGCATCAGTAATCGCATTGCAGACTTCAGGGAATTCAAATTTACCCATACCTGGACGACTGCCTGCTACAAGGGGACGACAAAAGCAAGTTGACAACAGATTTACAAAGGGTCATTTACTTGCTACAAGCACTGGGATACACAGTCAATTTACAAAAGTCAAGAATGATACCATCTCAAACAAGGACATTCTTGGGAGCGAAATTGGACACAGTAAGGCAAATGGCATTCCTTACTACAGAAAACAAAAGAACTCCCTCTTTACTTCTTGGCACTAACAAAACTGAGCAAATTAACAGCAAGAAAGGTACTGCAGGCTTTGGGCTTCATGGCATCATGCATAATCTTGGTCCCATTTGCCAGACTACATATGAGAAAACTACAGTGGTACCTAAGGAATCTATGGTCCCAACACAGACACAGCCTAGAGACAGAAATCCCACTCATTCCATGCTTAAAACAGGAGTTCCTATGGTGGGCTCAGGCATGCCAGTCCAACCCAGGCCTTCCCTTTCGCAGATGTCAAGCAAGCCAGACCATCACAACAGACGCTTCAGACCTAGGATGGGGGGCCCATATGCTGGACAAATGCGTGCAAGGATTATGGACTCAGGATCAACTTCGCCTGCACATCAACCTAAAAGAAATGCTGGCTGTAAAACTGGCAATCCAGAAGTTCAGACCATTTCTCAGAGAGGGACAGTTGATGATAAGAACAGACAACACCACAGTCATGTGGTACATCAACAAACAGGGAGGCACTCATTCATACCCCCTATGCAGAATGACTTTGGAGCTGTGGACCTTGGCACTCAGCTACAACATCCAGCTACAGGCAATATTTGTACCAGGAAAGCAAAATACTCTAGCAGACATATTAAGCAGAACCACATCAGATGCCCACGAATGGCACCTGCACCCGGACATCTTCAAGACCATTTCAAAGAAATGGGGAATGCCTCAGATAGATCTATTCGCATCACCTCACAATCAACAGCTCAAAAAATTCTGCACAAGGACATTTCACCCTCTAGCATGGAAAGTGGATTCGCTCTCCTTCAGCTGGAAAGGCCTAACAGCGTATGCATTCCCACCTCTTCCCTTGATACACAAAGTACTACTAAAGATCAAGGAAGAGCATCCAAGGATAATCCTGATAGCTCCCAACTGGCCAAGACAACACTGGTACCCACTGCTGAGGAGCTTGTCTCAGAACAATATGTGGCCAATACCCCTGATGCCTTTGATGCTAACTCAGAACAACTACAGCACCATACATCCAAACCTAAAAACGTTACAACTGACTGCATGGAACATCACATAGCAGCAGCTAATCAAGAACTTTCCCAAAGAGTTAAAGACATTATTCTTGAAGCACGCAGACCTTCAACAAGAAGGAACTACGCTGGAAAATGGAAAAGGTTTGTCATTTGGAGTTCTGAAAGAGGAAAAGATGTGTCAAACATAGATATGCCTAACATTCTGGAATATCTGGCCGAACTTCTCCATTCAGGCCTGTCCTACTCCTCCATCAAGATACATGCATCAGCTATTTCAGCAGAATACAGCTTTGATCCACCTGTTTTTTCACACCCTTTGCTAAGACAGTTTCTCAGAGGAATCAAGAATGTAAAACCTCCAAGGAAACCACCATTGCCAGCTTGGGACTTAAACTTCGTACTAGAAAAGCTGACACTACCACCCTTTGAACCAGCAGCAACAGCAGACCTACAACACCTCTCCTGGAAAACTGCTTTCCTACTGGCAATCACTTCAGCAAGGAGGGTTTCAGAACTACAGGCCTTAATGGCAGTGCAACCCTTCCTAATCTTCCACCAAGATAGAGTGTCCATGAGGACTAATCCAACATTTATGCCTAAGGTGGTATCCAGAGTGTCTTTGAACCAGGCAATCCACCTACCTACCTTCTTCCCCAACCCACAAAACAGAGGGGAAAGAATACTGCATACATTGGATGTACATAGACAGCTACGCTACTACTTGGACAGAACCAAAAGCAGCAGAAAGACTGACCAACTTTTTGTGGCCTATGCAACAGGAAAGGAAGGAAAAGCTATTTCCAAACAGACAATCTCCAAATGGATAGGAAATTGCATACGATTCTGTTATTCCTTCCATGGAAAACCAATTCCACAGAACATAAGACCTCATTCTACAAGGGCAACAGCCACTACCGCAGCCTTCTTACGAGGAGTGGCTACCAAAGACATTATTGAGGCTACTTGGACCTCCGTGCATACATTTGCCAAGCATTATAATTTACCTCTATATTCCAGATCCCGAGCAGGGTTTGCCACTGCTGTACTGCAAGGGATCCTAGACACACCATAATCTATTTCTATCCTCCTCCCCTAGTTGGCTATGGTATTCTACCCAGCTGTTATGACTGCAGATGCATCCATGAAGGACATAGTACAGTTTTGTACCTACCATAAATGTAGATGTCCAAACTGGATAGCATCTGCAGTCAGGATTACCCTCCCTCCTTCCCCTCTGAGGTACTCCTAGGGTGTTTCACCCTCCTAATAGCTAGCTGATGGGGGGGGAGTCTCTTATGGTGTATTTGTTTGTATATATGTACATACATGCTTATTTTTGTGTTTACCTCTATCCTTTTGGAAACATTGGCATCTATCCAAAAATTTTTAGCCTTCAAGAGGGCTTCTGGCATCTGGGGCAAGAAACACTGAGGAAAATGGCGTCGGCTGATGCCTTTATACCCGAAGACCAACAGAGATGACGTCGGGTGGAGTGCGACATCAGCCGGACCCGGACTTTGGAATCCGGCCGACTGACGGGCTGCCTGACGACAGGACAACCCAGCTGTTATGACTGCAGATGCTATCCAGTTCGGACATCTACATTTATGGTAGGTACAAAACTGTACTTTTACCTGACAGCTTTAGTGACCATATGCCAACCTATCTATTGGGAAAAAAACATCAGTATTGTCAAGCTCACCATCTTCCACCAAATCCGCAGTAAAAAAAAAAAAACATTAACCCCCAAGTCCTAATCAATACCCTAAAAAAATGTAACTGGTCTCTACTAAATAACCTGCCCCTTGAAGCTACAGTACATTATTTCAACAGTACCTTCCTTGAAATTCTAAACAAATTAGATCCCCCAGGTCAGTTCATATTAAGGCCACATACACACCATGGCTAACTAATATCACAAGAATGCTCCTTAGGAAAAGAGACAAAGCTTGGCAATCATGGCTCACCTGTAAAACCTAAGTCAACCATATTGCATTCCAGCAAATTAGAAACATCGCTAAACACCAAATCAACCTAGTTAAAAAGAACTTCTGCTATAACCTGCAACATAAACACCAGCATAACCCCAAAAATTTTGGAATAACATAAACGGCACTCTCCACCCAGGACATTTCATTGCCCCTTCCCGCAACTTATCATACTCTCCTACCACTGTTGCAGAAGAATTCAATAAATGCTTCACTGAATGTGTACTATCTCTAATTAAAAGTAATACCATGGAACCATCTCTAGCCTTCAAGCCTCTCAACATTAACTACAACTCTTTCTCCTTTCTCCTGTTCCCACAGCTGCCAAACTCAAACCCTCTTCAACAGCAGCTGACAAGTTACCAGCCAAATATTTAAAACTAGCAGCTGAAGCCATATCTTATCCAGTGTTGATCCTTATTAACAGGTCCATAGCAGAACAACATGTCCCAGCAATTTGGAAAATCGCACACATTATCCCTTGAAACAAAGGTGGAAATTCCACAGAGCTGACCAACTACAGACCGATCACCATTCTCTCTCCACTATCTAAACTCCTAGAAAGATGTGCCCACTCCCAATGGATTAATTATCTTACCTTCAAAAACATGCTAGCAACATGTCAACTTGGTTTTCTGCCCTATCATTGTACCACAACTGCACTCCTCAGTTTCACCGCTACCATCAACCAACTCAGAAACAATGGTAAAATAGTTTCTGCAGTATTTCTAGACATGTCCAAGGCCATTGATATGGTCTCCCACCCCAAACTGTTAAATACACTGTCCAAACTGAACCACAGCCCCCCTGTACTTCAGTGGCTCCAAAGCTATCTACAGGAATGCCAACAATCTGTAAAATAGCTTAATGTCCTACCCCCCCCCCCCCATTCCTATCACACTAGGAGTACCTCAAGGCTCAATTCTTGGGCCTCTACTCTTCACTATTTTTACAAACAACCTCCATAGTGCCACCCCACTAGTTCAACAATGCAATATGCAGATCACACAACACGTATATTCACCGCTAATATCCTGCACCACCTCCATGATATAACCCAAAAATCATTCTCAGATCCTGAGCCATGGCTCTCTAACCATCAAGTCATACTCAACTCCAGTAAAACAAAACTCATGATCTTCCAACCCACAAGATCCTCTCCCTCCTCCAGCACCCTCTACATCACAGTTAGAAATAATACTAAAATTAATGCCAATTCACAAAAACAAAAAAACTACTAGGAGTAATAATAAATAATAACCTAAGATTTGACCTACATATAAAACAATTAAGAAAGTTCACAAAAAATAGGTACCCTTTACAGAAACAAAAAATATCTAACTAACACCTCTAGTGTTGCCATTACTAGAACCCATCTTCTATCAACACATCTTTATGCTTCCCCAATTCTCACCAACCTTAAAAAGACAAATTTAATTAAACCTGAAACATGCTACAATAAAATAGCTACATTTGCAACTGATTGCCCACATTATACCCACCACATCACTCCGTAAAAAAACTCTCCTGGTTAGAACTCCCACGACTTCTATCCTATAACTAGTTAACCTTAATTTACAAAAAAGTATACCAACCTGAAAAAAAACCCTGCCCTTCTAAATATTCTCCAGCACCATACCACAAATCAAAGTCTTCGGTCAACAAATACATTTCTACTATAGGTGTCCAAATCCACTAATACAGCAGGGGACTCCGTATTTTCTCATCATGTAGCAACAAGGTGGAATTCACTACCTCACAGCATCAGAACCAACACAAATACCAACCAATTCAAAAAGATTCTTAAACATTTTCTTAATGGCACATGGTTTTGCTCTGTACTACTCCAGGCTAACTAATTTTAATAGTTTATGGTCATACTTTTTCTTCCTCCCTGACCACCTCATAATCTGTTTTTTTTTCATGTCTAGATAATCTCTAACCTCATGTTTTTCTATCCAATTTCCCCCCTACAAACCCTTCTTCAGCTTACTTTGAGAAACTACAATGTCTATACAACAATAAGGAATTATATCAGATGATTGTATAATACAAATTTCAGCTATAATAGCATAGAATATAATTTCTGGTGTACTGTAAGTCTTGTACATTTTTTGCATAATTTCTTGTATAAGTTTTGAATAATTTCTTGTATAGGTTTTGTATAATCACTATATGTGGAGCTTTTCTCCCCAGGCGGAGCTTTTCTCCCCAGTCCTCCGATGAAAATGGGTCTTATCCCAGATGGACTTTCCCAGTAAACAAATGTAAAATAAATAAATTTTATATATATATATATATATATATATATATATATATATATATATATATATATATATATTTATATGGGATCCGGACACATGCTTGACTAGCATATGTCCGAATCACAAAACACTGAACACACATACATGAAAGTGCTTAACATCGACAAGCACTTCCGTGTATGTGTGCCTGTTTTGTAGATCAGACTACAGTGCGGGTAAGGGAAAATTCCCTTTTCCCCACTGTAGTTTGTTCTCGGAGTGAGAATAATAAAGTAGGGGGGTGTGGGGAGTGCAGGGGGGCATATCCTTCCTGCAGAAACGTAGATTTTTTTTTGAACTACACATACACGGAAGCGCTTTTCAATGTTAAGCGCTTTCGTGTATGTGTTCGATGTTTTGTGATTCGGACATATGCTAGTCGAGCACGTGTCCTAGACCTATATATATATATATATATATATATATATATATATATATATATATATATATATATATATATATATACATAGAGAGATAATTGAATATGTTAATCAACAGTTCTATAGAAGAGTATCCTTTCTAGCAACATATGCAGTGGTTTAGGACCTCATTATTTATGTACAAGTGGCAGATTTTGATGAACAACATATGTTTTGATAACAGCTGTGTATGTAGCTGGTCTAATCATGTGCAATATTGCACAAGGCTAATGAGCTCTCCATATAGCACTACTGATGTGATTGCTAGATATGCAGAGAATTCATGGTGGATACAGCAGGATAACATAGCTATAATGAACAATATTGTTGAACCATAATGCTGTGCCCATAGCATAATACATACTACTTGAAGTACATGAGAAGAAAGGAGAGCAAATTAGACATATATCGATAATACGAATGGCACACACAATCAAGTCAGTGTCAAATGCCAGCTTTTACTGGAAAGGCTCACCCAGACTCTGCTACAGTTTGCTGTAAGGGAAAGGTTAGTTTGCTTTTTATTTGTTGTATCTTGTATTACTTTATTGCCTTTTTCTATTTTGTATACTGTGATTTGTTTTCTTTACACTGTGTTTTACTTGTATTCTGCTTTTAACCATATATTAAAACTTGAAAAGAGACCACAGCTCTGTCTCTTATGAGTCAGACAGAAAATTTTCCCACCCTCCCACATAGTTACTGTTGTGTTCTTAAACACCACTGTCTTTCTAGTTGCCTGCCCCTTATGTTAATTTGACCATATATCTCATTTCTTCTCTGCTTTTACTGGCTAGTGTGAGTAAGCACAAAATTATCATTTTGTGAAATCACTCCCCTTTAACTATTTACATTTATAGGTCATCCTACTGTATTCCATACTACCAGAATACAAAAGTGACCACCCCTTTCAATCTATCTTGCTGTTTTAGAAATAGTGACTCTCCACTAAAACTTACCTTTTTAGACAGGTAAAATTTAAGTTACCTACTTTCACATCTAACTCCTCTAGTGCAAACTACAGTGACATTTTTTCATCTTACCTTTTAGCATCTATTGCAAGACCAACAGTTATTGGAGAGCCCACATTCTACATCTCAGTAGTCATCTTGCGATTAGTGCTTCTGGTTACTCCTGGTGAGAGAAGGAGTGCAGTTACATTATTTCCTGGAGACTGCTGATCACCAGAAAGCTTAATAACTGATTTAAAGGTGACAGTTTGGAATCTGGGCTTATATTTTGATCCTGGTGAGAGTAGAAGCAGAGTGCACAGATTCCTGACTCTTTCTGGTTGGAGAGTGAGTGTCTATGCTTAACATACCTGATTGGTCTGGTTGCAATTTGAGGCATCTACAAAAAAAGTCTACAAGCCTGCAGACCCTTGCATCATCTGGGACAAGACTGTGAATCACCAAACAGGCCATGGCCTTCTTCTCTTCTTGAGATTGGTGCTAACATTTTTCTTCTGGTGAGAGAAGAATCAAAGGAGTATTGTATCCCAAGGGAGTGAAGCTGTGCTGAGACCAGCATTAGTAGTAGCCATGCATGAGACTCCCCTCTTTTCATTATTCTTGACAAGCTAATTCTTTATTTTTCAGTAAGTACTGCTTTTATTTTTCAGTAAGTACTGCTTGATTTCTTTCTAACTTCAGAATATCTTACTAAATACTTCATCCTTAAATTTTCAGGGTCTATGTATTAGTTTCATCTCAAGTGTTTGGCAGTGCTCTGTATAGACTCAGACACCTTGATTGACATTTTCCTGTAAAAGGAATATATAAGGAAACAGCTTCAGTACATAGTAATAATGGTATGTCTGAAGGTCAGTTCCCTGTGCTTTCTCCCTTTAACCTGATGAACTTGGGCATTCTAAGGCAGTGTAACAACTGCCTGATGTACACAGACAGCCCTCTCCTCTTACCTCCCAACACCCAGACTTATGAAAGATGTACTTATATATCCAAACTGGAAGCCATGCACTCTCAAGCCACACCACATGCAACGCATAACCCTCCAGAACACCCACCATCACAGCTTTCACATAAAAACACAAACCACACAGCCACCTTCGTGGAGGCTCTCAATAGAAATCTACCCAAACAGCAGAGACATCCAAGGCAGAAATGCACTTGACAGCCACAACACAACACAAACCACAAGATACATAGCTCACCTACACAATGTGCCCCTCAACCTAAGCCCCTAAGGTAAAACAGCTTGCCAAATACACTAATCATAGGTGACTCAATAGTGAAGCACATTGATGCCCACTCACTAGATTGAATAAGGCGAAGAAAACAGTCAGCTGTCTATCAGATGCCAGAATTCAACACATAACACATGCACTCAGGTCACTCCACAATAAGTACAAGTATGACTCTGTCACTATCCATGAAGGTGTGAATGACCTGAGACACATCTCCCTGGACTACATGAAAAGAGATATGGAGGAGCTCTTGGATTATGTGGCCCAAGCAGGTATGACCCTAGCCCTGAGGAGCATCCTACCATCACCCAGAATGATACTGCAGTACAAGCAGAAAATGATTGACTTCAACAACTGGCTAATTTTCTGGTGTTATTCTAAAGGGAATCCATATCTGTCTGCTTGGGATGACATGAATGACAAACCTCGATGCTTTGCCAGAGATGGCCTGCATCTGTCACCCCTGGGTTTCCGGATACTGGGTAAGGCTTTTGCCACCCCTATAGTGCCTTTTTTAGGAGATGTTCAAAAGACCCAATTATCACCATAACAGCTATAAATAAATGCAATCTGAATGTCATGCTGCTCAATGCTAGAAGTCTAAATCTCAAGATGCACTTGCTCAAAGCACTCCTCAAAATGGAGAACATCGACATTTGTGCTGTAACAGAGACCTGGTTTAAAGCAGCAGAAAGTCCCCCTGTGCTACCAGGCTATAACTCATTCCACACCTTTTGGCCTCAGAACATGGACCAAAGCTCCAAAGGTAGTGGTGTCTCCATATTCATAAAGGACATGCACACCTCCAGACTAGTAGCCCAGCACAATGCATCTGAGATACTTAAGGAACAACTGACATTGGGTAAGACAGTGATTCAAGTCGTGGCCTGCTATAGGTCCCCAACCATGTCCCAAGACTCTCACTGCACGTTCCTAAACACCCTGGAAACTATTAGGGTCCAACCCAACACTCTCATACTAGGTGACATCAACTACCCCTCCATCAACTGGGAAAACTAGTCATGCACCAGTACACTGGCCCAACGCTTCCTGGAATTCAATTCCAATTATACCTCTCAACTGTACAGATGTTCATGCCCTGGACCAGCTCATTCTTATCCCCACTAGAGGAAGCAACATCCTTGATCTGGTTATTACCAATACGGGCAGCCATTGCACTATACCAATAGTCAATTCCTCCCTGGTTAGATCCGACCACAAACTAATCACCTTGGAAATCCACATCTCACCCACATCCCCCCCTCACAAAGGTAATCACCATGAAAAACTTCACCAAAGCTGACTATGGGCTCCTAAAAAGAGAGGTGGCTAACTTTGCAGCACCCATGTCAATGGAAAATACATGCATGACTGCCGAATCATACACCAATGCACTGTATGAACACATACATAAATGCATGGAACTAGCCATACCCAACAGAGCCAAGACACTCTCCTCCAAAAAAGGAAGCTAATCTGGTGGTTCCCCACCATTAATAAACTCTATAACAGAAGGAAGAAACTGTTGCAGAAAAAGGTGAAGCCCCAAGACTGGAAAAACTCCCTTATTAACCTCAACAAAAAGCTGAGATCCCTCATCAAAACCTCTAAAGCCAGCTATGAAGGCAGAATTGTGGCAGACACTAAAAACAACCACAAAGCCTTCTATAGTTATATCAAGAATCTCCACGGCAATACCCAGGTTTACTCTGAGTTACTGCACAATGGTACCTCCTGTACTGAGCCAACAGATATTGCCAACATACTGGCCACCAGATTCAGTGCCAACTTTACCCCTCTCTCCCCCCTAAAGGATCAATCACAATACTGGAGGAATACCAGGCACCCAGCATTACTGCAGCACAGGTTAAAGCTGCATTGTCTAAGACCAAGAATACAGCTTCCATGGGACCTGACAATATCCCTGGATGTGTTCTACATGAACTACAAAGTGAACTGACACCAGATCTGTGTGCCCTGTTCAGTCACAGCCTCACCTCAGGCTTTGTCCCTACTGAATGGTGTACTGCTACAGTCATCCATCTCCATAAAGGGGGCACAACTACAGACCCTGGGAATTATTGCTCCATTAGCCTGACAAGTCTGATATGTAAGGCTATGGAGTGCATCATCATGGACCTAATTAACATGGATATAGGGAATCTCCAAACTTTAGATCCCACGCAATTTGGTTTTGTGAACGGGTAGGTCATGCCTGCTCAACCTGATTGACTTCTTTGAGTCAGTCATTAGAGCTGTGGATGAGGGCAAGCAGTTCATACAGCCTACCTCAATCTGGCCATGGCTTTTGATACCATTCCCCACGCAAGAATTATTGATAAACTCAGCAAACTAGACATCAACCCCTATATCACTAGGTGGGTTGTAAATTGGTTCACAGATAGAACCCACTGTGTGAAAGTAGTGGACTTCAAGTCAGACTGGTGTCCAGTCACGAGTGGAGTCCCACAGGCACCGGTTCTGAGTCCTCTCCTGTTTGGCATCTACTTCTCAGAAGTCTAGGCCAACTGACCAAGTTCGCAGATGTCCGCAAGCTGGGAGCCATTATTAATTCCCCAAGTGATGTAGAAATCCTACAGAAAGACCTCACTGAGACCAATGAGTGGTGTCAAAACCACGGCCTTAAGCTTAATGCCGAAAAATGCATCGTCATCCCCTTTGGGAAAAACTCAGTTCTCACTAATTACCACATCAATGGGAGCCCGCTGAACACTAAAGGCATTATAAGAGATCTGGGGACACAGGTTGACAGCGACCTCTTCTTTGACCACCACATTGCCACTGTGGTCAGAAAGTCATTCTATGTGACACATCTCATTACCAAGGGTTTTGTATCCAGGAAGAAAGAGGTCATCATCTCTCTCTACTCTTCCCTCATTAGGCCAATCATCAAGTATAATGCCCCATTTGGCATGTACCTCACTAGACACATGCAACAGCTAGAAAGGCCACAAAAGTAACTCATGAAGAGGATCCTACATGTCCTACATGGACAGACTCAAAAAACTCCAGCTATTCTCTGTCTCATATCGTCTACTAAGAGACGATCTCTACTTGACTTACAAAGCCATATCTGACCCAGCTCTGTTAGAAATGCTACATCTAAAGAACTACAAATCCCTTCGCATCACATGCTCCAGAGACCTTAGCCTCATTACCACAATAAACAGAACATGCTGGAGGGACAGGTTCATAACTCAGAGACTGTCCATACTCTGGAATAGACTTCCTGTACATGTCAAGCAGAGCACCTCACTGGCCCTCTTCAATAGAAATCTTGATGTGTTGATAGGAAATAGAAAATTCACCCTGGGGATCACTCCAGTGGCTCTACTTGACAGAGACACTTGGAACTAAAGTCAGGCAGCACTATGCCAGGGCACTTCTATGGGCTAGGCTTGTAAAGGCTTCAGGTCCATTAGCCTAGTACACACCTATGAACTTATATGCTAAGACAGATTTAACAAAGTGATATATGTAACTCATTTATATCAATCCATACTTGTTGAGCCAATTAAGTTCAAGCACTGCAAATTTTTGGTTGGTCACACTTATATGATCATTCTGTCTAGTCAGTCTGATGTCTGTTGGTATAATGAATAAGCACATGTACTAAATATGTATGTATCTATCTATCTATCTATATATATATATATATATATATATATATATATATATATATATATATATATAGATGGTTTCCCTTCACAAGATTGAATTCCTATAAACTCTAAATTCATAACCCCGAAGCCAGAATCTCAAGTTTACAGAAACTCAAAAATGTGAAGGGGAAATTAAACAAAAAACACCTTTCTAATGTTTTTGCAGGGGGGCTTTGCCCCCCATGCACCCCCACACCCCCCTACTTAAATA
Source organism: Protopterus annectens (assembly GCF_019279795.1). Classification (NCBI taxonomy): domain Eukaryota; kingdom Metazoa; phylum Chordata; order Ceratodontiformes; family Protopteridae; genus Protopterus; species Protopterus annectens. The sequence goes on along the minus strand of NC_056729.1, from coordinate 1,145,491,670 downwards.
TTCCTACTCTGAGATCACACTACAGTGAAGAAAAGGGAGATCTCCCATTCCACGCTATAAGCATAAGCGCAAAATGGAAGATTTCTCAGTTCTCCGCTATAGTGCAGTTACGCAGCTCTTAGATGACAGCTGCAAGGGTGCAGGGGGACCTAGCCCCCTGCAAAATGGTAACTGAACTCTTTTTTTCTAACCCTAAACTTCCCATTCACAATTTCGAGTGAATGGAAGTTTGAGATTCTGGTCTTGAGCTTATGCATTTCGAGCTTCCATTAATTCGATCTTGTGAAGGGGAACCATATAGACAGATATATAAATATATTTAGCTATATACTTACAGTATACATACATATATATTACAAATGTATATTTAGTGTTTTAATCACACACACACACACACACACACACACACACACACACACACACACACACACACACACACACACACACACACATGCATATATATAAACACCAAGGGCCAAATTCAGAAAAGTGTACATGAGATGTACTCTCGCTGGTATAATAGTGGAAGGAACCATGATGTGAATCTTAGTGTGTCTGAAAAGTGCACTCCTATCACTGTAACATCTGATGTCTCTTAGATGTACTATTAGTTTCAATTTCCCATAAAGCAAAATCTGTTCCACATAAAGGATATGCCTGTTCATGTAGTGATGTAAATAATCCAATTACTACTGAATGTAAGAAGTGCGTGGATTTCAAAGGTGTTAGTGGTATTAATGGAGGTGAAATGTTTTATCATTCACTCTACTTCATAATATTTCCGGTGCCATGTGGTTAACAGCCCTTAAGTATCTGAATACTACCTGGGTAACTATACATCATTTCAGATTTGAAATGTGATAACTATTGTCCTAAATTTCTACCTCTGATAATGATGGAATTCTTAATTAGGTCCTGAAAGATATTGACATCTAAGAGAAGATGCCAGTGTTTCTGTATGACCTCAATGATAAGAAAACTATTTGAAACATAAGTGGTAATTAATCTGTTAGGGGTGTACACCTCCATTTCGTTCTTACCCTAATATATTGGTAAATTTTCTGTATGAAAAGTAGCTGTGTTCCTAGATTCTCTAATGCCCTTGTGGTTGTAACCTGTCATCAAAAATCTATATTCTAAAGCCTCAGCTTCATTTTCATGTTTTTTTTTTCTGAATTACAAAGTCTATACAGCCTTAGAAATTCTGTTGTTGGAATATTATTATTCATGTGAGTAGATGGCAGTTGTAATAAGTACAGGATGGCTTGTGGTACAAGCTGCTGGGCTGCAACCTCCCCAGTTTCAAGATAAAAAGTAAGAAGCGAAATGGCAGCATTTTCTTACAATTAAACTAGTTTTAATTTAAAATGACAGTTGACTTTCTTTCTCTGTCTGTCACTTAGAACTCAAAGAATTCACATGCATAGAGATCCGAGGAACTCAGAGATAAAAAAATGTCATATTTGATTTGCTGGGCTGTTTTCAAAACTGCTGAGTTTGGGGCTTCTCAAATTTAAACCCATCAGTCTGTGCATCTGTTAAGGACACAGGAGATGTCGTTCAACAAGTGCTTCACAGGGCTGCTGCATGACGAAGCAATGAACCCCTTCTATTGGATAAGGCTGCCTCATGTGACTGAAATAGTCTGAGACTGAAAGAAGAAGAAGAAAGGTTTAGTGTATGTTGGTGAGGCAGAAGTGTGGGAATAAGGTTTTTTTTTTTTTGCAGCCAGTAAGCCATGCCAGCATGTAGGAAAGGTAAGTACTTGATCTATTTAAATGTATGTGTCAGTGTCCATGGGTGGCTGGGGAAACATGTTTCTCAAATGTCGCTAACTTTGCTGCATTATTTATTTTGCTCTTTACCTGGAAAATATGTTGGATTTTCTTGTAAATCACTGCAAATTAGTCAGTCAATAAAAACTGATAGAGCTTCATACTTCTTAATGTTCAGAAAGTGCACGTTGAAGAAAACCTCTTGCTCTCTCAACTTTCTAAATGAATCAGGATGATTATATTTAAACATTGTCTCTGATTTTGGATCTTTGTCCCTTCATAACTGTTGGCTTTTTTCAGAGTTTCTAAACAAAAGATGTTGAGAGCTATCTATCTCTGATTTTTGCCTAATGGTTTGGTTGTTTTTTTGTTTTGTTTTTTTAACACGGGGCATCCAGGCAAATCAGTGAGGATTGCATTTACTAAATAATGTATTTATTAAATAATGACAACAACAACATTAAATAATGACAAACATAAATTTTCTTGGCATGCTAATATGTTGCTGGGCAGTGCCTTTAAGTTAAGTTAGGTTGAGAAGTAATGGTGGGTGGGACTGGCGTGAGGTCACAAGATAGGCGGAGAAGTGATGGGAGTTTATAAAGTTTTTTTTCCACTTTAGATAGATACAGATTGCAAAGTTAGGTAGTATTAGAAGGGTTGATATTGAGGAATTTGTTTAATGCTATGAAGTCTTTAAGTAAACAGGGTTTTTTTAGTGCTGATTGCAATTTTCTAAGCTTTGTAATGTCAATTTGCATTAGCAGACATGTTCTTGAAAGTTAAGAGGTTTGTAACTCAATGTTATGGCTGTATTCATTGGTGGTTAATTTGTATCTGGATTGAAGTAGGCAAGATTTGGTTATTTAGTGTGGTTTCAGCTATTGGGAGGCACATTTAATGGTGTCTGCCTCTGCTCATTGCAAAAAGGGGAGTGAAGCATGGCTCAGAGTGTGTCAGGGGGTTACAAGGCAAAGGCAACTGTTGTAGAGTGGCTTGATCATGGTCAGAATTATTACAAAAAAAAAGACAGACAAAAAAAATCTTTAAAGGTCAAAGTCAGAAGGTATAGGCAGCCTGCAATTCACTTGGGTGGTAAAGTGTATTCCAGTTTCTGTACATGGTAGGCCAGCCCTTAAAATGCCATAATAATATATAAGAGGCATGGATTTTGGTTAAGATGGAAGCCAAGTAAATGTAGCAGGCATTTAGTCAGCAAATTGTGGATTGCAGGTTTAAAAACAAAAAGCATTTTAAATACAGTTAAGAAGGCAGTGAGCTAACCTCGGGCATTCAGCTGGGACCAGAGGTGGATTTTATAGATAGGTTTATTTCACTGAACAAGACACAGGGTTGATTTGCTCTTCTGGTGTTAAAAAAAGGAAGACAAATAACTTCTTATAAGTGTCACAGTGATTTAATGTTTAACACACCTGCCTCCCAGCTGTGAGACCCAGAGTTCAATTCTTAGTACTAGGCGCTGTCCTGATATTGGTGCTGTCTATATTTAAAACAATAAAAAGGGGTGGGAGGTTGGCATAATGGTTATGGTACTTACCTTGCAGCCACAAGGTGCAGGGTTTGATTCTCACATGGGATAATTGGCTAGGCTAAAAATAGCTCATAAGGGCAGTTAGCCTAGTACTAATATATGAACTATGAACTAAAAATGTAAAAACAAAAGAAAAAGTAAATAAAGGTTAGTGATTACAAGGCTGCAGATGGAGTGATTGACTGGTGCTTTGAAGGCAGCCACACTTCAGGATTGTTGTTTGTTATTTAGCTTGTTCATTGCTCTGTCAGGTTGTTGATAGAAAAAAAAAAGAAAACAGTGAGAAGCATGTCAGGTATGAGGAAAGTCCTCATAGGCTAGTGGCCTGGAGAGGTCATGATGCAATAATAATGAAGGGTATGAGGTGTCTGTAAGTAAGAAGCCAAAGGATGGGGATAAGGGAGGAAGACAGCATGTGAAGGTATGTGTTGATTAATGCACTATTGTGTTTTATTTCATCTTGAAGACGTGGCAAGAGTTGGTGTCACAGACAGATGAATTATTTCAAAGTGTGTAGGCATACAGACACATGCCACAGGAGGCCATGAAGTGAAGAAAGTAGAGATGGACGAAAGCAGCATGGTCATGTGGAGCAGCAAGATACAGAAGTCTGCAACACTACTGCCAAATGAACCAGAAGAGCTCAAAGGGTTAAAGAAGTGTTACATTCAGTGGAGCCACATGAGCTGTCAGGAAGTAGGCAGAAGAGCCCGAACAAAATGCCCTCAATGTCTCAACTGCAACCGGCAGGTGCTGATATTAATATATTTTGTTGGGCAAGGGGAATTAGAAATTATTTTGTTTAATGCTGACTTATTTCTGTTGGTGTGTGAATTAATCTCAGAGGATGGGTGTAGATTGCAGAGTTTGTTGGGGTAAGGAGCATTGGTAGGCAATTGAGTAAGGAGAATGAGGCTCTGAAGAGGGATGTAGATTTGATAGGGATGGAGTTTTGGGAGGACAATGGGATTTTGTGATGTCGCCAGCTGCCAGGGTTTTAGGATCAGGAAGTCAAGAAGTGGAAGAGAGATGAGTGAAGGCTTTACTATCTGTTAAGCAGGATAAGGCAGTTAGTAAACCAATCCTTATTACAGGAGATGGTTCAATGCAGGTTTGTGGTGAAATCCAAGGTGGGTGAGTCTTGTCATATCTGTAAAAAATTGAAGTCTGTAGTAGGAAAGGAGGAAATAGTACAGAAACAGTTGTATAAGGATCTGACTGTGAGTAGATTGCTAGGTTCCTTTGATTTTCCTCCACTTAATTATTAGCTCATATGTCTTTTGGGGCTGGGCCAAAGAAATCACCAAGGGAATGTAGGTTGATACATCACTTGTCTTTCCCAGAAGGTGATTCTGTCAATACTCACATCGATTACGTCAGGTGTTAAAGTTCAGTATTCATCTCTGGCCAGGGCAGTGAGCCTGAGTAAACTATCCTGCCAGGCTTCACTAGTAGGGAGTTACACAGACACACACACACCTACCCATGCACCCACCCACACACTAACCCATCCACACACGTCTGGAAGCAAAGAACCATGTTAAGTTGTCTATCTCACCTTCGTTCTTGCTGGTTGGGATTGGAGCCGATCCTCAGATCTGACTCGGCCATCTTCAATAGCTCGAGAGCTGTTTACTGGCTTGAGGCTAACCCTTATCCCATAATGCCTACCGATAGCTGCCCAGATCTCGTTTGCTGCTTCAGCTGTGAGGTGTCGTTTTTCTGGCTCAGGCTTTTATAGAGTTTTTTGTGTAACTTTTTCACTAGAATTTAACTTTTCTAGTATTTTATTATTAGCAATAGTTTTGTTTCTGTGATAGATAATTGTTTATCTTATAGTAGCCCTCCTTTTTGTAGAACTCATTTAACTTAGAGAGTTCTCCACCACCCCTCCCCTACCTCTTTTTGTCAGGTTAGCCGTTTAAGTTAGAGGCTTTCCTTCTGCTTTTTCCTTATAGGCTAGCCATTTAAATTAGAGGCTTTCCTATTATCTTTAAAAAAAAAAAAAAAAAAAACTTTAGCTATAATCTTTCTAGTAGGTGTGTGTTTTTGTAGACTGTATATTGCTTCTTGTTATTGTTGCTATAATTGGTTTTCTTGCTACTGTTAAGCATGTCAAAAGATTCCAAGGTTTCTGGGTTCAAGAAGTGTGACTCATGCTGTCAGAAAATGTCTTTGACAGATGGGCACACTTCTTGCGTCTATTGTTTAGGTGCTGTGCACCTGCAGAACTCTTGTTCTATTTGCCATGCCTTTAATCCAAGAGTCCTGCAGGAGCGTACGAATAAGCTGATTCCTTTTAAAACCCCAGGATTCACCGGCCAAGAGCTCACAGCCATTGAAATCCCCTAAATCCACTAAGCCGTTGGCTCCAAGTTCGGAGCCGTCTTCGGTTCAGGATTTATCTTCTACATCAGTTCCAGCTGGCACCGACAAGACAATCTCCTTGTCGACTCCATCAGAGGCTTCAGAGCCATCGCGGAGCCACAAGAGGCTGAGGTCCCCTTCACTAGAGTTAGTGTATTTGACTCCTCGGTCTCCTTTACTTCAGAGCGAGCCTAGTCACCGATCCTCTCACTCCTCTCAATCCTCTAGACTGTCAGATCATGATGTGGAGAGAGTGGTCAGTTGGATGCTAAAGTCGCAGGCACTAGCTAAATTGTTGTCCAGCCCTCCTCAACAGGTATCGGCTCCGTCCACTTCTCTCGATGTTCCTCCTCCGACTCCAATGAGTTTGGAGCCGGAGTTCGTTGGGGTACGAGTAGTGGAACCATCGGCCCTGATAACTCTACCTCCTTCAGTTCCGACGTCGGCTCCGATTCCCTCGGTGGTACCTTCCATCAAGGGATCTGGGTGGCGGGGCTCCCTCGTTGGCTCCGAGGGGGTGAGTGGCATTGGACCCTTGTCCGACCTTGTTCTCCCTCTTGGAGCTTCGGCGTAGGTGAACTCGGCTCCAACATCGACCTCGGAGCCATCCCTCTTGGTGCAGAGAAGGATTCCTATTTCTTCGGAACTGGAGCTTTCTCTGCATCATGGCAGGGATGCCTTTGATGTCATGCACAGTGTGCTGTCCCCTGAGTCAGCTCCACTATCAGCCCCACTGACTCCATCCCCTGTAGTGCCTGTGCCAACCTCTGCTCCTCCTCCAGACCCTAAGCGTAGGGAACTGATGCTTCAGGACACCCCATTGTGTGTTTCCTCCTCTTCTGAGGCCTCTCCTGATCACTCAGAAGAGCCCCCTTGGAAGAAAAAGTGTAAGAGGAAGCACATTGCCTCCCCTGAGTCTGTCACTTCTGATACAGACTTAGATGATTCGGAAGGGTCCCCGAGATCCCCCTCTGAAGATGTTTCCTTCTCTGACATCCTAGAAATGCTTAAGCAGAGGGGAAACTGGAATCCCCTAGCCCCTTCTGAGGATGAGTCTGTATTTCTGGATGGCTTTGGTTTCCAACCTTCCACCTCCTGGGTGTCTCTACCTTTCGATCCACTTATGACAGTGTTGGCTCAAAAGGCTTGGTCAGCTCTGGATACAGTGGAACCAACTCCGAGGAGACCTATTACATTCATTACAGCACCCCAGGATAAGCAGTCCCTTTCAAAAGGTGTCCCTGTTGATGCTATGGTGGTAGCAGCAGCCACCAAAAAAGAGTTAGCGGAGACCTCTTCATCTGTCCATCCCCCTAACAAGGAGTCTAGGACAATGGACAGATACGGGAAGTGAATGTTCACTTCAACGACCTTCTCTATGAGGTCACTGAACTACCTGTGTCATTTTACCCGACTTCAAAGGGATCTCCTTAATGAGCTCGGAGATACCCTCCAAGATCCAACAGCTGAGGGAGCACAAGACAAGGTAGCTTCCTAGCTAGTGACGCTTAATTCTGTTGTTAACTCCTCCATGAGGCTTATTTCCTATGCAGCCGATGGGGCCAGTAGAGCTGCAGGTACCGGGGTGGCCCTTAGGAGGCATGCGTGGATGTGGCTGTGTAACTTTGCAGAACCCTTTCAAGCGTCCTTCACCAACACTGCCTTTGATGGTACCTTTCTTTTTGGACCACAGGTGAAAGACACTTTGACTAGGTGTGAACAAGAAGACAACACTCTCTCTGCCATGGGAGTCTGTTTTTCCACTCCCTCTAGACCTTACCCCAAGGGTCAGAAGAGTGGGAAGATGTGGTTCCGTAAATCTCAGGGAGCCTTGCCTGACACACGTAGTGATTTTTCCTCCAGAGGCAGAGGGGGAAACAATAATAATAGACTCCACCCTCATGGCAGAGGGGGTCCGCAGAACCAGGGCAAAAGAGAATCCTTCTCTGATAAGCCCTTCCAGCATCCCTGAAGGGTTTCCCAGCTGCTCAACTCTGGAGGCAGTCGGGGGAAGACTTTCGCTGTACCCAAAAGCCTGGCAAAGTTTAACACAAGACAGATGGGTACGGTCCGTTATATCCGGCGGTTACAAAATTCCCTTTCATCAACCCCCTTTACAGTCAAGGAAGACCCTTCCAGATGTTCCACCCAATCTGAAGAAGCAAGCAGTAATAGAAGTTTCAAAACTGCTAGAAAAAAGAGCCATCCAGGAAGTCCCGGCAGACCAGCACAGATCCGGGACTTACTCAAGGTTCATTTTAGTACCAAAAAAGACAGGGGACTGGAGACCGATTCTGGATCTCAGCAGACTAAACAGGTCTGTGCAAAGAACAAAGTTTCAGATGGTCACGCTACAGTCCATTCTACCCTTTCTGGGTCAGGACAATTGGATGTGCTCGATAGATCTTCAGGACGCGTACTACCATATAAAGATGGACAGGTGCTCCAGGAGATATCTTCACTTCTGGCTGGGGGCCAGTCATTATCAGTTCAGAGCTCTGCCCTTTGGTCTCACCACAGCCCCCAGAGTGTTCACCAAATGTATGGCAGTGGTCACGGCTCACCTGAGGCATCAAGGATTCCAGGTGTTTCTGTATCTAGACGACTGGCTCCTTACTGCTATCACCAGGCATCAACTCATACAAGCACGGGACTACACAATCACAATCTGCTCCCAGCTCAGCATTACAATAATTTTTAAAAAATCTGCCTTGTTGCCCTGTCAATCTATCACTTACATAGGAGCAGACTTAGACACAAGGGATATGTTTGCAAGGCTACCACTAGAAAGGGTGTCCGCAATCCATCAGCAGGTACAGGTTCTGATGCAGAGCAAAAGGATCCAAGTCAGGTACATCCTTCAAACTCTGGGTTCCATGGCAGCAGCCATTCTCCTAATCCCACTGGTGCTTTCATATGAGAATTCTTCAGTGGCTTCTGTTTACGCAGTCGTCTTTCCAAGAGCTACCCATGACTTACATGATCATGATCAAGGATGCATGTAAAAGACATCTTTTGTGGTGGATGGTCTCCCCACTAGTTACTAAGGGCAGACCTTTCATACAATCCCCTCCAGTAGCCACAGTGATGACAGACGCCTCCCTGATAGGGTGGGGGGGCATTATCTGGGCAGGACAGTCCAAGGCACGTGGCAACCTCATGAGTACCATCTGCACATAAATGTCTTGGATATGAGAGCCGTGCTCCTGGTGTTGCAAGCTCTTGAAGACTCTCTTCCTTCTGGGACCTTTGCTATTCAAACGGACAACATGTCAGTGGTGTGGTACATCAACAAGCAGGGCGGAACCAGGTCCTACCCCCTGTGTCGAGGAGCACTCAGACTTTGGCAGTGGGCGATTTCCTCCCAACATTTTTTCTGATTGCGACGCACATTCCCGGGAGATCCAGCATCATAGTGGACAGGCTCAGCAGAGCTATTCTCATGCCTCATGAGTGGTCTCTGAATCAGGAAGTTGCAAATCTTGTTTTCCGCAAATGGGGACAGCCTTGCTGTGACCTCTTTGCCACCCCCTTCAACAGCAAATGCAGCAACTACTTCTCCCTTTTTCTGCTTCCGGGCCACATACCCAGAGATACTCTAGTCCACGATTGGCCCCAGGGACTTCTTTATGCCTTTCCTCCTTTCCCCCTGATACCAAACCTTATACAGAAACCAATATCATTGGGTTGCAAAATGATCCTCATTGCTCCCTACTGGCCTCAACAGATATGGTTCCTGTTCCTGCACCATTACCTTCTCGATCAGCCCTGGACTCTGGACCCAATTCCAGACTTCCTGGTTCATCAATCAGGCGGGTTGCATCAATCCCTCAAAACTCTCCAGCTCACAGCATGGTTGCTCCACTTCCAACCTTAGCCAGGCTTCCCAGCATTTCTCCAGCAGTCCGTGACATTATTGTCTCCTCTCACAAGTCTACAACGAGGAAAACTTATGCTAGCAAATGGAATCATTTTTCTTGTTGGGCAAAGGCTAGGAATGTGGATCCCTTTTCAGCCCCAGTCCACGAAATCCTGGAATTCCTAGCACAACTGTTTCACTCCAGGTCTGCTTCTTCTACAATCAGGGTACAAATGGCGGCCATTTCTAACTTTCATGTTGGTTTTTTGAACTCTAACATTATGTCTCATAAAAGCTTTTTTGAGAGGAACAACTCTTCTTAGGCCTCCAGTGAGAGATCCCCCTCCTCCTTGGGACCTTAATTTAGTCCTAACCTCCTTAATTCTGCCCCCTTTTGAACCAGCAGTTGGAAGACACTCTTTCTGGTAGCTATTACTTCAGCCAGACACGTCTCCGAACTTCAGGCGCTATGTGTTCGTCTTCCATACTTGGTTTTTCATAAGGACAGGGTTGCTCTGAGGACTAATCCTTAATTTCTCCCTAAAGTCTGCTCAGAAAATAATTTAAACCAATCTATAGATCTTCCTGTGTTTTTCCCTAATCATGCCAACAAGGCAGAGTACAAACTACACCAATTGCACGTTCATAGGTAATTGCATTTTTACCTACACAGAACTAAAGAAGTAAGGACGTCGGACCAACTATTCCTTTCTTATGCCTTGGGCAAACAAGGTCTCCTAGTTTCCAAGGTAACCTTGTCCAGATGGTTGTCACACACTATTTCTTTCACTTATCAGTTAAGGAACAAACAGTTACCTATTAAACCGAAAGGTCATTCTACTAGGGCCTTGGCCACCTCTGTAGCCTTCCAGTCTAGGTTGCACATGGATTCCATCTGTGCAGCTGCCACGTGGGCAAACCCTCATACCTTTACTTTTCATTACAAGTTGGATATGGTCTCCAGGAGCAGAGCTGACTTTGGTTCCACTGTTCTGAAGAGTCTGTTCCACTGAGCCACCCAGGATTTTAGGTGCTAGGGACGCTGTCCCAACCAGCAAGAATGAAGGCAAGATAGACAACTTAACATAAAGAAGTTATGTACCTACGATAATGTTCCATGTTAGTTGTCTTCATCTCGCCTTCCTTCTTGCGCCCCACCCTCCGTCCCCCTGTCCTAGTGGATCGAGAGGAGTTTTTCTGTTTCACTGGCTGTGTGTTCTCTTGTTTCCTCTATTGACTTAGAGAATATGGCAGGTATAGTCAACTGATTTTTTGACTGGTTTATTCTTTTTGTTATGTCTGGAGTTAGCTATTTCAAACGAGATCTGGGTAGCTATCGCTAGGCATTATGGGATAAGGGGTAGCCAGTAAACAGCTATTAAAGATGGCCAAGTCGGAGCCGAGGATCAGCTCCGATCCCAACCAGCAAGAAGGAAGGTGAGATGAAGACAACTAACATGGAACGTTATGGTAGGTACATAACTTCTTTTTACTGTTCATGCTTTATTCTAACAACAGCTCTGCAGACAGACAGAAGAAACACGAATGGTTGTGCATTTAAATTCCACGTGCAAATGCAGAATAGAAGAAGCAATCAACAGCAGGTGTGTGTGTATGTCATACTTTGACACAAGCAACAGCAGGTGTGTGCTGACATATGACATAAATTACACCCAGAGGGCATTCTTAAAGGCAAATGCCCTTAACTCATTAACATCTATGTGCTGTGAATGTTGCACCTCTTACATCCCACACATATCCTTGAATTCCAGAGCATTTTCTGAAAAATCAACTTTAAAGCATAAAACAATCAAGGCTTTTCTACTGTGGAACATCAAGCCCTTTCTTATCCTGTTAAAAAATCTGACCCAAGGATAGTCTAGATGCCATAAAGAGCTATATCTGTTAATTGGAAGTATACAAAAAGGTACTATAGGCTTGAATGAGTTAAAGAAGACACGCAATTTTTTTTTTTTTTTTTTTTTAATTAAAAAGTAAATGTTGTGGCAGCCTCCCTGACCAGTGAGCCCCTCCCACCTAGCAAGCCCTGACTTCATTTTTCTTAGTGCTGCTGTTATATCTTCTAGAGTATGCACTTCTTTGTCTTTCATTGTAGGCTTCATCGGCCACACACGCACACACCCTGGAGGGTATTATTGCACTTAGAGAATGGGCTCTCTGTAAAATTGTTGTGTTTCACCTACTTATTTTTAAGCACTATATTATTTTTACACACACGCATATATATATATATATATATATATATATATATATATATATATATATATATATGTTTTTTTTTATTACAATAGTTCCTCCTAATGTTTCAAACTTTCTGTGGTATATGCTAATGGTGTTGGAGGAAGTATTTTACATCAAAAATATATAAAAAAATATAATACTTAAAATATAAATAAATAAAACACAATAATTTTACAGAGAGCCCATTCTCTCTCTCTCACATACACAGTCTCTGCTGCTTTCACACACAGATACAAATGCACACACAGTGTCCTCTGGTTTGATATACGCATTCGCTCACACAAGCATAACTGTCAACCTCTTTGCACAAAAAATCTGGACAAAGCCAAAAAGAATGGGGGGTGGGAATTCCCAAAAATAGGGACACATTTTAAATATTGCTCTTATAAACTTAGAAAGTTTCTAGAATAAAAGGTCTTGTATTACAATGCATTTTCTAAAAGATATAAAGGCTGAAACTCAAATGCCTGTCATTATGTAGTAACTTCATGCCTCACTGATTTGCCACAAAACTTCAGAAAACCACAAATTTTATGAGGAACAGACAGAATATATGAGGCAAAAATCAGGACGTTCTGTGAAGATTTGGAAAATTGAGAGCTATTCACACAAGACCGCTCTCCCTCTCTCTCTCTCTCTTTTGATCTCACACACACTCTCCTCTGCTTTCATACACACATTCACTCACACATGCAGACAGAAACAAACACACTCATCCACATACACTTTTTTTCTGTTTATTTTTTTACACTTGCTAAATGGCAAAAATGCTGCTTACCATGTGTAAAGTACTAGTGGCCATTATTTTTTTTTCAGTCCGAGCTACATGGCAGCTTGATATGCTGCCATGAAGCAGCAGACTCATTTTCGGTGGGCATTACTTGTACATTAATACCCTGCTGGAGAACGCTCGTTCTCCATTCAGGGTGCAGATGTACAGTCTGCCCAATCTCTAATTAATGAGTAATTCATTGGAGTTACATTTGGAAAACAGTGCTGTGGTATTTGCAGTTACTTGAATCCTTATGAGGACTACCAGGTGTTTTATCCTATGTTCTTTTCATTTGTGTGGTGTCCATCATCTTTCTCAAGATGTGGGCAACACATACATTTTTCTGCTTGTTGATTTGTGGTGTCTGACATATGCTTTTACCTATCAGGAAGGAAGCCACTACATTTAAACAGCTCTGTTTAATGAGTGACTGTTTTGAGTTACATTTGAAAAATAGTGCCGTGGAGTTTGTATATACCTGAATCCTTGTAATGACTTAGAATATTTATTTTATTTCATTTTATTTTCATTTGTGTGCTGTCCATCATCTTTCTCAAGATATGGGGAACATATACTTGTTTTCGCCTTGGTGATCTGTGGTGAATGACATGCTTTTACCTATCAGCAAGGAGGCAGCTGCATTTACTGAGTGTTGGATGTTTGTCGTTTGATTTAATAGGGAGTATATTTCTTCACCTCTTGCTTATTTTTAATATGAGGTTGGATCCTTTTTAGGTTCTTAAAATGGATTCCTTAAATACTTATATATGTGAAGACCTGCTTAAAATTCAATGTTTTCTTGAATGTGGACATTGTGGTATATATCTAAATAACATTTATAATTCACTAAATATTATATAATTACTATAGTCAGTTTTTAGTTCATCAGGAAAAAGTGAAGGTAAAGAACATTTCAAAGGTTAAGAAAAGATAAAAATAGACAGTTAAAAATTAGAGCACAGATAAGAAAAAATGCATAGAATAGGAATCTTACATTAAAGACTTACTCATTAAAAGTCAATTAAGCAATAATACAGCAAAGACTGTAAACAGTGATAACAACTTATTACTTTGTGATGAAAATTCAGTTAGTGAACCAGTGGTGCTGAGGGTTGAAATTAAGCATGGTGGGACATCAGGTAAAACTTGCATTGAAAAAACTGAGCAATTAATAATAAGAAAATAATGAGGGAAATTGTAATGCCAAGTGTTGAAACCAGTGAAGGTGCAAACTCACATAAGATCTGTGTTCAAAATTTGCCTAATATTAAAATTAAACAATCATATTTTAGTCTCTATCCTGAAGTTACAAAAATAAGCAAAGGTGATAGAATAAAATGTGGCGTGTTTAAATCCATTGATAATGATGACTTAATTAACTTTGCTGAACACAGAAATGAAAAATATATTAACACAAATATTAAGATTGGGAAAAGAAGTAGAAAAGCAAGTGAAGAATTGTGTTAGATTATTCAGATTCCATCAGGAAGAAGAAATATGTTAATGCAAGAGATATAAATAAAAATACTGTTTTTGAAAGACACATGCCAAGAAATTTTAGTTTAGTAATTTGGGCGATTCCGTGTTATGACTCACTGTAAGGAAACTAAGTAGACCAGATACAAAAGCAATAATGGTCTCTTTATTACTTGGCTTGAAACTTACTGACATAATTACTGTTATACATAAGTTCTCATTAAAGTGCGAGATTTTTATTTTTCATAATGGAATAAATGATTTGTGACACTCTCCATTAAACAACATGAAGAATTCTGTACTAGACATTGTTGAATATTTGGAAAGTAAGGAGATTCACTTTGTACTTTTATTCCATCATTTTCCTGGTTAGATTATTTGTTTATGAAAGCACGTCAAGTTTAACAACTGGCTAAGGGAATTGACTTTTGTATAAAATATCAATCTTATTACATGCTAGGAAAGCTGTGTATTGGGTTGTAAGTTATTTTCTAATGATATGTTATATTTGAATTCATGTGGTATCTCTTTTGTTGATGAGAAGTTATCTGACTATATAAAACCTTTTTTAGAGTCAAACTGAGCACTAGGGAAAGATATAATAACACCAGATTGGATATGTTATAAAATGTTACTACTCTAATGCAAAGAGTTTAATAAATAAATGTGATGAACTTGTTGGAGTGAAATCAGAAAGGAACTATAAATTAATAGCAATTGTTGAATGTTGGAATTTCAAGGATTTTAACATCAAAGGTTATACAAAGTACTTATGCTTGAGAGATAATTTAAGGGTGGAGGGGTTATTCTATGGATTTCTGATTCTGTTCCCTAAGTACTTATAAATCAAGTGAGAGAGAGGTTGAAACAGTTATAGTGCAGAGATATCATTAGCAATAGCTCAATACATGTAGTATTATGTTATCAAACATCAGCTATGGATAATTTAATCCAGTTTTTTTTGGGGGGGGGCAGTTAGAAAACTATTTACAAGAATATCATGCTCTTAGGGAGTTTAATTACTTAAGAATTTTATGGAATGGGCATCTAGCAAAATATATATTTGAAAGAGAATTTATTTTCATGACTACATTTGTCAATATGGTACAATTGGTTATAGACGAGACTTGAGGTTCAGACATATTGGATTTTGTTTTAACTACAGTAATTAAAAGTATAAATGATTTGAAAATGGGCCTCCACTTGGATGCTCCAACCACCACTCTTTGTCTTTTGATCTTACCCTTCCATTAGTCACAAACAAACAAAAATATTTAAAAAGTTTAACATAGTTGATATTGATTATCGCTCACTAATCGAAAGCATAACTGATATGAATTTGTCATATTATCCTGCCTTAGACTCCTTAACAAGTTTTAAGAAAATGTACCCACTAGAACATTAGCTACTGAACATGAACTTAGGAAAAGGATTCCACTGTCCTATGTGGTGGAATAGAGAACTGACAAAATTACTCAAAAAGAAGGAAAGAAAGTATAACCATTGTAAGAAATACTCCACCAATATGAATAAAATAATTCTTAACAGCCTATGAAGACACTTAAGAATAAAATAAGACAAGGCAAAATTACTTTTGAAACTCATTTGTTAATGAACCTTTATATACATCTGTTAATTAATTTAATAAAGCTACACTGTCTCCCTGTGTAAGACTTGAAGGTATATCATCATCAGATCCACAAATAATGGCTGATACCATTAAGAATTTTTTGTTAATATTTATAGTAACTCTACTGATAAGTCTAAACTTCCTATTTTAGTGTATGGTCAATGTCCAAATTTTACTATAATCATGCAGACAGATTCAATAAACCCTACATGGTCTGCTAAGACCATGTGAGATTTGCAGTGCAATGAGCACATGATAGCACATTGGTTTATATTCAGTAAGATGCTCTACATGGTGTGTAGAACTGTGCAACCATGGTAAACACAGACGCAAGCTAATTACAGGATAAGCAGCTGAATTGTATGCTAATCAAACAATCCAAGATGGAGAAGCTATTCAACAAGGTATAAAGCAAACATGTAGACTCAGTGTTGGTTTTCCCTAAAAATTCCAAAATCTATTGGAATGCAGCTATGGAAAGGAGTCTACACAGAAAGAATTGTAGGGGCTGCTGTTGGTTTAATTCATGTGTGTGTGCAACAGGCAGATGTTTATGCTGCTGCTGCTGCTAAAAGACCAAGGCCAAGAAGAAGAAGAGTTTTCAGAACCCATTTAACTTATCAGAATTTGCATGAGGTGGAAAATGTAGAGCACTACAGGGTGGATAGAAACACACTAGAGAAACTTTGCAACCTGTGTTGCCTCAACTCAAACCCAGGGCAAACTGAGGAGAATCCATACCAGTAGAAACAAAGGTATGTGTAGCACTTAGAATTTTAGCTATAGGATCCTTTCAGAGTCCAACAGGGGACATGCTGGGGTGTCACAGGCATCAGCAGCCAGGATCCACCACCAGTTCCTGAATGCTATGCTCCAGCATGCCAGTGACCAGATATATTCTCCCCATACTGTTGAGGACAGGACCACAAATAAATAGGAGTTCTACCCTGTAGCACACTACCCTGAAGTACTGGGTGCCATAAGTTGTACACATATAAAAAGTAAGGCACCACCCCAGGAATAGGGAAGGCTCTATATGAATAGAAAGGTTTTCCACTCAATTAACTGCAAAGTCATGTGTAATGCTAAGGGAATCATGTGTGTGTTGGCAACCCACGCAGTTACCATAACTCACATATCTTGCACACCTCCCAACTCTATCAGATGTTCATTAGGGGAGATATCCCATAGGGTCATTTAATGGGGGATGCAGGCTATGCACTAGAACTGTGGCTGATGATGCCCATCAGAAATGCACACAGACACACACACACACACACACACACACACACACACACACACACACACACATACACTGAAGATCACCATAATGAGGCACAAGCTCAAACCAGAAATATCATAAAGTGTGTGCTTGGCTTGTTGAAGTTTCCATTCCAGTGCTTGAATACATTTGTGGGAGCCCTGCAGTATACTCCACAAACATGTACTGAAATATTTACAGTCTGTGCCATGCTTCACAACATCATTCTGTGAAGGCAGCTTCAGCAGGATCAACAAGGGGAAGAGGCTCATATCCCACCACCAATGGCAAGGTCACCACAGCCACATGCAGATGAGGAGTCAGAAGGGGAATCAGAAGCTGCTGTGGGTGCAGGCAGATATAGGCATGCTGAATATACCCTCACATTGGCTAAGAGGCAATGCATAGCGCACCCACTCACCACTTAAAGGGCTAAAACCTTCATCCTATGCACATACATATAATAACATTGATGCTAGGCAACGCTTACAACCCTATGTAATGGCTGTGCACTCCTAGCATCAGACAGAGTTAGCCCTGAACTAAAACTGTTGCAACTGCTGGATTTACAAGGTAAGTGCTGAACCTGGAGTGTATTGTGTAATAACACGAATGAATGGCATATCCTTGCATGTTGTTACCTGGTAATGTAGGCAAGTAAAAGGTGGGTGATTTGTACAGCAACGAGTTTAACATGCGACAGCAGAGACTTATGTGAATACATGTGTCCTCTATCAAGTAGTAGGCCTCGAGCATCAAAGATTCACACATTCATACCTCTCAAAAGTAATGATGGTCATGGAATGTCCTCAGGTTAGCCTCATGCTTTTGTACTGGGAAGTCATTAAAGAGAGAAGTTAGAAAGTAATGAGACACATTTCAGTTCAGACTTCACAACCCTCAAAAGATTATTAAAAATACTGATGCAAAAATGTTTTGATTCCATCAACTGTCTAACTTTCTAAGGCCAAAATATGTCAAAAGTACAATTAGCAAAACAACATCACAAATGCAAATATACTAAGCACTAAGCCAGCTATGCACAATGATGATCAGACACAAATATTATGTATCCCTGAATCCAAAAGATAGAAAACAAGGATATGGCACAGCTATCATCACTTGCACAATGTGTTTTGGGTGGGGAGGGAGCCTAGGCTGACACAAAAGGTCAGCAGATATTTGGATAAAGTAGCAAATGGCCAGTGAGACAAAATGAGCTTTAAGATTCATGGCTGAACCATGTAACTGTTGTATGTGTGTCTGTATGGGCCCTCCAGATGAAATTGGTATGTGAGTGTCTGCAGGAACATAGACAAGTTCTGTGTTAGCTCTGTGTCTTGGCATGTTGGACAGGTGTGAGCCATGCATAGTAGAGGTGGCAATTCATCATTGTCATACCCAACCACAAGAACTGGCTCTGCCTGGAGTTGCTCTGGCAAATCCACACCCATGTTCAGATGCACTGCTGCTACCAGAACGTGACTGATGTATGCTGGATGAACTCCCCTCATGAGGATGCCCAGGAGCATGTCCCCATGGTCTGCTATGTCAGGGTGTGGACACCTCAACTACTGATGGAGCAGTGGAAATAGTGTCACTATGGGAGCGTGATTGGACACAGCCACATCCCTTATCATCAGATGATGTTGCTGACCTACAGCCACATGGATGCCGACCCCTCCCAGTAGACGTTCCATCACAGAATCTGCCCGTTCCAATGTGTCATTCATCCTATTCATTGAATTGGGAACATGGTGGAGGCAGTCACACATCTCAGCCTGTGCCACACCTACAAACCTAAGCATTTCTCTGGAGGAACTATTGGAACATGCCTGCATCTCCATGATGGCCCTAAACATACATTGAGTTGCAAAGGAAGATACAGCTGGATCAGGTGGATGATGGACAGTAGGTATCCTCCAAGGACCCCTAACAACCTTCTGCCTGGCACCTTACCCACACTTTCACTAAGGCCAGAGCCAACAGGCACTGAAGCTACAGTAACCACACTGCTCTGATCGAGTGTATCACTCTCCACCTTTCCAAAATCTGAGGGCTCACTAGAATGGATTGTCATAGGCCTACTGTCTGTCTCCAATGGAATTACAAGGGATGGATAAATGTCAATCTCAGTGTCATATTTAACTTCTGTACCCTCCAACATTGCCTGTTTGGCCACCATCATCATCAGAGTCTTATGATACTCTGACATCAGGTGGTTACTTCCACTGTCAGTACACCTATGAAACCAGCACCGGCAAAAAACACACATAAATACACAAAAACATACTTGGGGGCTCTAAATAAAAATCTGAAAAAGCAACAGAGTCCTCCAAAGCAGACATCCAAGCAACCTCCACCCCACCAACACAAACCATGAAACACATACTTCACAAAACCAGTGTGCCACACAATCACAGCCCTTAAGGCAAAATAACATACCCAACACACTAGTAATAGGTGACTCTATAGTCAGGCACACTGACGTCCCACTCACTAAGCTGAACAAGGAGAAAGTTACTGTTAGCTGCCTGTCGGGTGCCAGGATCCACCACATAACACAAGCACTCAGGTCACTCCAGAACAAGTACAAATATGACTCTGTTATTGTCCATGTTGGTGTGAATGACCTGAGCCATACCTCCTTGGACTACATGAAAAGAGACATGGAGGATCTCTCTGATCACATAGCCCAGGCTAGTATGACCCTGAGTAGCATCCTGCCCTCACCAAGAATGATACCATGGTGTAGAGAAAAAAATATAAATTTCAACAATTGGCTAAGCTTCTGGTGTCATTCAAAGAGGATTCAGTGTCTGTCAGCCTGGGATGATATGCTCGACAAGCCACACTGCTTTGCTAGAGATGGCTTGCATCTGTCACCCTTAGGCTTTTGAATAATGGCCAAGGCTCTTGCCACCCCCATAGTGCCTTTTTAGGCAAGGCTCAAAAGACAAACCCACCACCGTAAATAGCACAAGTAACAAAAAACTGAGGGTAATGCTACTCAATGCCAGAAGTCTAAACCTCAAAAAGCATGCACTCAAGGCACTCCTCAGTATGGAGAAAATTGATATATGTGCAGTAACAGAAACCTGGTATAAGGTTCCAGACAGCACCCCAGCACTACCAGGCTACAACTCATACCATTAATTTTGGCCACAAAACCCAGACCGAAATACAAAAGGTGGGGGAGTATCCATATTCATCAAGGATACCCACACCTCCCAGCTAGTGGCACAGCACGATGCTTCAGAGATCATCCATGTGCAACTAACAATGGACAAAACTGCTATTCAAATTATAGCTTGCTGAAGATCACCCACCATGTCCCAGGACCTCCAGTCTGCATTCCTGGAAACACTTGGAAACATAAAGGTCCTACCAAACACCCTGATAATGGGTGATTTCAATTACCCAAACATTAACTGGGAGAACTACTCAAGTACAAACTCCCTTGCCCAACATTTCCTAGAATTTATAAACTCAAACTCCCTGGATCAACTGGTTAACACCCCCACCAGGGGTGACAACATATTGGATCTGGTCATCACCAACATGGGCAACCAGTGTTCCCCACCGGAGGTCAACCCTTCGCTGGTTAGATCTGACCATATACTAATCACTCTGGGTATCCACATTCTACAACCACCCCTGGTCAAAGAAACCACCATGAAAAACTTTTCAAAAGCAAACTTCACATTACTTAAGACCGAGGTGAGAAGTTTCAAAGCCTCCATGATAAAGGATAATGTTATCCAAGCTGTAAAATCCTTTACTAATGCACTCTACTGGCAGCTACAAGAATGCATGGATCGTGCTATCCCAAAGAAAAACTAAGACTCACTCCTCCAAGAAAAGGAAGCCAGTCTGGTGGACCCCTGCCATAAACAAGCTATACAATAGGAGGAAACTAGTACAGAAAAGAGTAAAATCCCAAGAAGAGAAGACATCCCTGATCAGTATCAGCAAGAAACTACGTTCCCTCATAAAATTGCCATGGACTCCAAAGATAACCACAGGGCATTCTTTAGCTATGTCAAGAATCAAAGTGGCAATTCTCAGATCTGTTCAGAGTTAGTGCAGAATGGCACAAAATACACTGAACCGACCGATATAGCCAACATCTTGGCAGACAGGTTCAGTGCAAACTCCATCCCCCACTCACCCTCAAAAAGGCCCATAACTATACCAAAAGAATGTAGTGCCCCTGAAATCACAGACACTCAGGTTAAAACAGCCCTCTCCAAAGCCAAAAACACAGCATCAGTGGGACTGGACGGTGTCCCAGGCTGCATCCTACACGAGCTCAAAGATGAACTAACCCCTTACCTAAACACACTGTTTAAACTTAGCATCTCCACAGGCTACGTGCCCACAGAGTGGTGCACAGCAACAGTTATTCCACTCCACAAAGGTGGAGCCACAACTGCCCTGGGAACTATCTCCCTATAAGCCTGACTAGCTTGGTCTGCAAAGCTATGGAGTGCATCATCATGGATCTCATTAACAGAGACACTGGAAACCACCAAACACTGGACCCTACCCAGTTCAGCTTTCATAAGGGCAGATCATGCCTCCTAAACCTGGTGGACTTATTTGAGACAGTGAACAAGGCTATAGATGAGGGAACGGTGGTCCATACAGCCTACCTAGACCTTGCAAAGGCCTTCGACACCATTCCCCACTCAGGTATTATAGACAAGCTCACCAGCCTGAACATAAACCCCTATGTCACAAGATGGATTGCCAACTGGCTCATGAACAGAACCCACATGGTAAGAGTTGTGGGAGCTAGGTCTAACTCTAAACCGGTTACAAGTGGCATTCCCCAGGGCTCAGTGATAGAACCCCTCCTGTTCAGCATATACTTCTCAGAGGTACAGGCAAGCACAGGAGAACTATGGCTGACCAAATTCACAGACGACTGAAAACTATGGGCTGTAATTGACTCTCCGGCTGACACAGATATCCTCCAATGGGGTCTCACTGAGACAGATACCTGGTGTCAAAACCATGGCCTCAAGCTAAATGCCAAAAAGTGCATAGTCATCCCATTTGGAAAAAACAAAGTACCCACAAACTACCACATAGGTGGTAGCCCCCTAAATACGGAAGATGTAATAAAGGATCTGGGGACCCAAGTAGATAGTAACCTCTCCTTTGATAATCACATTGCCAAAGTGGTTAGAAAATCCTTCAATGTGGCCCACCTAATCATAAAAGGGTTTACATCCAGATTGAAAGAGGTCATTGGGCCCCACTATGAATCACTCATCAGACCCATCATAGAGTACAATGCCACATTTGGGATGTACCTTACAAGACACCTGCAACAACTGGAAAGAACACAGAAGTACCTCACCAAGAGGATCACTGGCCACAAGCAGATGTCCTATGCAGCTTGACTGAAGAAACTCCAGCTGTACTCGATTGCATACCGCCTACTCAGAGGTGATCTCTGCCTGACATACAAGGCCATGTCCAACCCAGAATTGATGGACATGCTCCACCTAAAGAAAACCATATCCCCTCGAGCCACACGCTCCAGGGATCAAAACCTCACCACAACAATAAATAGGACGTACTGGAAGGATAGATTCCTGTCCCAGAGACTTCCCATGCTCTGGAACAAGATTCCAATCTACATTAGGCAGAGCTCCTCACTAACCCTCTTCAAGAGAAATCTTGACTAGTGGATGGGAAACAGAAAGTTTACCCCAGGGATTACTTCAATGGCTCTGCTGGGCAGAGGCACAGGATACAAATTTAAGGGGGTGGCGAAAACCAACACATTCCGGCAAGGCTTATAAATGCCTTTGGACAGATAGCCTAGTATCTACCAATGAACCTATGAACCTATGAACATGGTAAGAGTTGCGGGAGCTAGGTCTGACTCTAAACCGGTTACAAGTGGCATTCCCCAGGGCTCAGTCCTAGGACCCCTCCTGTTCAGCATATACTTCTCAGAGGTACAGGCAGGTACAGGAGGACTATGGCTGACCAAGGTCACAGATGACTGCAAACTAGGGGCTATAATTGACTCTCCGGGTGACACAGACATCCTCCAATAGGGTCTCCCTGAGACAGATACATGGTGTCAAAACCATGGACTCAAGCTAAATGCAAAAAACGTGCATAGTCATTCCCTTTGGAAAAAACAAAGTACCCACAAACTACCACATAGGTGGTAGCCCCCTAAATACGGAAGACGTAATAAGGGATCTGGAGACCCAAGTAGATAGTAACCTCTTCTTTGATAATCACATTGCCAAAGTGGTTAGAAAATCCTTCCATGTGGCCCACCTAATCACAAAAGGGTTTGCATCCAGATCGAAAGAGGTCATTGGGCCCCACTATGCATCACTCATCAGACCCATCATAGAGTACAATGTCCCATTTGGGATGTACCTTACAAGACACCTGCAACAACTGGAAAGACCACAGAAGTACCTCACCAAGAGGATCACTGGCCTCAAGCATATGCCCTATGCAGCTCGACTGAAGAAACTCCAGCTGTACTCGGTTGCATACTGCCTACTCAGAGGTGATCTCTGCCTGACATACAAGGCCATGTCCAACCCAGAATTGATGGACATGCTCCACCTAAAGAAAACCATATCCCCTCAAGCCACACGCTCCAGGGATCAAGACCTCACCACAACAATAAATAGGACATGCTGGAGGGATAGATTCTTGTCCCAGAGACTTCCTGTGTTCTGGAACAACATTCCAATCTACATTAGGCAGAGCTCCTTGCTAACCCTCATCAAGAGAAACCTCGATGAGTGAATGGGAAACAGAAGGTTTACCCCAGGGATCACTTCAATGGCTCTGCTGGACAGAGGCACAGGGAACTAATCTAAGGGGGTGACGAAAGCCAACACATTCCAGCTAGGCTTATAAATGCAAATGCCTTCGGGCAGATAGCCTAGTACCTACCTATGAACCTATAAGTGTAGGGCTGTGTTACAGATGGTCTTGGGTTCTAATACAGGAAGTGCAACATATTTTTACTGCTGTGACAGTCCAGTTTATAGTACTGAACAAAAAAAATATATAAGTGTTATTTCAATATTCCTGTGGCAACTTGTGTGTAGTGCTGCCATACACATGGTCCTGGATTCCAGTACAGGAAATTCCAGACATGTTCACTGTTGTTACATTTCACATTATATTAAATATCACTTATATCACTTTATACATAATTATAAATTGTAGAGCTGATATAGATTATATGTATGAGGGATAAGACACCCTTACTGTGTTTTAAAGGTTCAGATGTATGACTGAGAATATACCGTCTACTATGTTTCTGTAAGTATAATTCTGCAATCTAGACTGGGATGGCCTTCACTCTTAAATAAGACACATACACGAATTAATGTATATATGAGGACTTTATGAGCTCACACACATACATGGCTAACACCTCAAAATGTTATCTGCATTTATGAATGATTCTTGACTATGTCTGAGAAGCACTTCTTCTGTGGCAAAGATGGAAAATCACTGCTGTAGAAGAAAATGTTTTGTCCCCTATGCATAAGTTTGAATCCTGCACTGTAAAAATAAGTTTTATCAGTGTATAATGCCAAACCAAAAATGTGTCAGGTCATGAAATTTATAGCCCCAGTGCATGTTTGCAAAGTTAATTCAATGAACAGTTACAGCAGCAGACACCCCTCAAACTAATGTCAAGTGTCAGATTAACCGTACAATTTCAAAAATTGCTTTCCTCCCTGCATGGCACTATTGCTCTCCACTTAACATCATGCAAACGTGGTTGGCATTGTTTTTCGGGTTTGTGCTATACTAGTAAATGTGATAATATGAATTGGTGTGAAATCATCTTTTGCCATTGGTCTACTTTTGGGATTAGATATGTCTGCCATTAGAGGAGAAGGTGTCCAGTTTAGGGTACAGAGGTGGGGTATTCAGGAGTCTACAATATTTAATGGACTTCTGGTAAAGTGCAACAGCCAAAGACTTCTGCAGGAGGACCATTCTGGCTCCCAATGCAAGTCTAAGGATAGAATAGTCTGCTCAAGGCTGTATCCAGTGTGACTGGCATCCTACAAACTGGTGAACAGTGTAGGCACTATTTTAATGACCTAAAAAGGAGCAAGAGGGAAATGCTCAACCAGTAGTTGGATGAGTTTTAAACTAATGATATCCCCCTGTTATGTAAGTATGCTAATAAAGAAAATTTATAATACATAGAAAGCTAAATATAGGCAAGACTGGTATGCATAATGCTCTTATTTTGTTTTTCTTTTCTTTTCACAGTTAATCCTGAAATTGAGTTGAATCAGGCTCATGTTGATCATTTGGAAAGAATGAGGAAAGCAACTGGCATTTGTGTAGCACAAGAGAAGTATTATTATAGCTTTTAAAAGTTAAAGATAGATTTCTTTTTGTTTTCAACACAGTGCTAGCAAAGAGAGCATACTTAGGATTATAGGATCATCGGAAGTTACTAGGCTATTGGTCCTGAGGCCCTTATAAGCCTAGCCAAGAATTTAGCCCACGTTCCAACAAGTCAGCACCCAATGCCACTGACCAGCAGGGACACAGGTGGAATCCCAGGGGTGTATATTTGGTTCCCCATCAAGTTATCCAGGTTGGGCTTAAAAGGGGTTAATAAGGTACTCTGCGTAATGTGGAGAGGGAGTTTATTCCACAAAAGTGGGAGTCTCTGGGACACAAATCTGTCACTCCAACAAGTCCTACTGGTGTCACAGACCAGGTTGAGATTGCATACATTAGATAGAAGAGGTCACTTAAGGTTAATCATTTGTGAGGCTCACCCAGACTCTGCTACACTTTGCTGTGAAGGAAAGGTTAGTTTGCTTTTTATTTGTTGTATTTTGTATTAGTTTATTGCCTTTTTATATTTTGAATACTGTGATTTGTTTTATTTGCCTTGTATTTTACTTGTATTATGCTTTTAACTGCATATAAAATCTTCAAAAGACAACACAGCTCTGTCTCTTGTGAGTCAGGCAGAAAATGTTCCCCACCCCCACCCTGTCACTGTTGTATTCTTAAATACCACTGTCTTTCTAGTTGCCTGCCCCTTATGTTAATTTGACCATATATCTCATTTCCTCTCTGATTTCACTGGCTTGTGTGAGTAAGCACTAAATTATCATTTTGTGAAATCACTCCCCTTCAACTATTTAAATGTATTGGCCATTCTACTGTATCCCATAGTACCGGAATACAAAAGTGATCACCCCCTTTCAGTCTATCCTGCTGTTTTAAAAATAGTGAGTCTCCACTAAAACTTAACTTTTTAGACAGGTAAAACTTAAGTTACCTACTTTCACATCTAACTTCTTTAGTGCACACTGCAGTGTTTAGGATAAACCATTTTTTTGCATCTTACCTTTAAGCATCCCTATGACTAGCACTTGTTCTAATACCTGCTGGAAAGCACTAGGAAGCTTTAAACTGACGCAAACACTCAAAGCTCCTTTTTAATAAGGAGAAATTAATCATAGACACTAAGCCTATAATTGCAAAGTACCTTGCTAAGTTAAGAGAAAACAGCTCCTGCACTTTAAAAAAAAAAAAGCACCAAACCAGGCATGTCCAAGGGTCAGCTTCTGGTGATTTCTCCTGTCCACCTGGTGAATCTGGGCATACTGTGGCAATGCAGCAATTGTCACATGCACACAGACAACCCTCTCGTCCTACCACCCAACACTACAACCTGTGAGAGAAGCACTTACATAGCCAGACTGGAAGAAAAGCTCTTTCCACTCAAGATTGTGCTAGACAGTCAAGAGGAGAAGGTTAACACCCGCACTACACCTCAAGCAACACCTGCACTACACCTCAAGCAACATAGCCCTTCTAAACTCACACCACCAACACCCACACATAGCAACACTAAATCCACATAGGCGGAGGCCCTTAACTGTAACCTGCCCAAGCAACAAGGACCTCCGAAGCTGAAACGCAAACAAACACCAATCACAACCAAAGTGTCACATAGCTCACAACACCAGTGTGCCACCCAGCAACAGCCCCTAAGGCAAGACAATGTACTTACTACTTTAGTCATAGGTGACTCTATAGTCAGGACCACTGATGTCCCACTCTCCAGGCTGAACAAGGAGAAAATTACAGTCAGCTGCCTGTGGAGTGCCAGGATCCACCACATAACACATGCACTCAAGTCACTCCACAACAAATACAAATATGACTCTGTCATTGTCCATGTTGGAGTGAATGACTTGAGATGTACCTCCCTGGATTACATGAAAAGAGACATGGAAGAGCTTTGGGATCATGTGGCCCAGGCAGGTATGACCCTAGCCCTGAGTAGCATCCTGCCTTCGCCCAGAATGATACCACAATATAAGGACAAAATGATTGACTTCAACAATTGGTTAAGCTTCTGGTGTCATTCAAAGGGGATCCAGTATCTGTCTGCCTGGGAAGACATGATCGACAGACCACGATGCTTTGCCAGAGATGATCTGCACTTGTCGCCCCTGGGATTTAGGTTACTGGCTAAGGCTCTTGCCATCCCTACAGTGCCTTTTTTAGGCAACGTTTAAAGGACAAAACCACCACCATAACAGGCACAAGCATGCAAAATCTGAAGGTAATGCTACTCAATGCTAGAAGTCTAAACCTCAAAATGCACTCTCTCAAGGCACTCCTAAAAATGGAGAACATCAATATCTGTGCAGTAACTGAGACCTGGTTCAAGGCTCCAGAGAGCACCCCTGCAATACCAGGCTACAACTCTTACCACACTTTTTGGCCACCAATCCAGGATCGAAACACTAAAGGTGGAGGAGTGTCCATATTCACCAAGGATACTCACATCACCACGTTAGTTGCCCAACACAATGCGTCTGAAATTCTCCAGGTGCAACTAACACTAGGTAAGACTGCAATCCAAATTGCAGCTTGCTGCAGATCCCCCACCATGCCCCAAGATTCTCACCACACCTTTCTAAACATACTGGAAAATATTAATATACAACCAAACACCCTAATACTGGGTGATTTCAACTACCCTACCATTAACTGGGAAAATTACTGTTGTATCAACAACTTTGCCCATCGGTTCTTGGAATTCATAAATTCCAATGCCCTGAATCAACTAATCCATAGTCCAACCACAAGCTCCAATATCCTAGACCTGGTCATTACCAACATGGGAAATTGATGCTCCACACCTATGGTCACCCCCTCATTGGTCAGGTCAGACCATAATCTAATCACTCTTAACATCCACATCCGCCCCCACCCCCCAGTAAGGAAACCTCCATAAAAAACTTCTCCAAAGCCAGCTTCATGACACCCATGCAGAAGGGAACTGAAAGTTCGACTGCTGATTCCTACACTAAGGCACTGTATGAGCACATCCACTCATGCATGAATCATGCAATCCCAAATAGAACGAAGATGCTGTCCTCCAAAAAAAGGAAGCCAATCTGGTGGTCCCCTGCCATAAACAAAGTTTACAACAAAAGGAATAAACTGTTGCAGAAAAGAAGAAAATCCCAGGATGCAGAAAACTCCCTTAGCCTCAGTAAGAAGCTGGGATCCCTCATAAAATCCTCCAAAGCTAATTACGAAAATAAAATTGCCAAAGATTCCAAAGACAACCACAAGGCATTCTATAACTATGTCAAGAATCTAAATGGCAATGCTCAGATCTGCTCTGAGCTACAACAGGATGGCATTAAATATCCTGATCCCAAGGATATTGCCAATATCCTGGCAGATAAATTCAGTGCCGACTTCACCCCCCTCTCACCCCCTAAATGGCCTATCTCAATACCAGATGATTGCCAAATTCTGGTAATAATGGCCACACAGATAAAGAACGCACTTTCCAAAGCTAAGAATACAGCTTCCATGGGACCAGATGACATCCCAGGCTGTGTACTACATGAACTACAAAATTAACTGGCACCTCACCTAAGTGCCATGTTTAACCATACCCTCAACTCAGCCTTCATGCCCACTGAGTGATGCACAGCAAAAGATATCCCACTCCACAAGGGGGGATCCACGTTGGATCCCGGGAACTACCACCCCATCAGTCTGACAAGCCTGATCTGCAAGACCATGAAATGTATTATCATGGAACTTATAAACAAAGACATTGGCAACCTTCAAGCACTGGACCCCACCCAGTTTGGGTTCATGAAAGGCGATCTTGTCTCCTGAACCTGATTGACTTCTTTGAATCAGTCTCCAGAGCTGTGGACTAGGGTAAAGCAGTCCACACAGCCTATCTGGGCCTCACCAAGGCATTTGACACAATCCCCCACTCTGGAATTATAGATAAACTTACTAAGCTGGGCATGAATCCCTAAGTCACTCGATGGGTTTCTAAATGGCTTACTGACAGAATCCACACTGTAAAAGTAGCTGACTCCAAATCCAGCTCCAGACAACTGACAAGTGCAGTACCTCAGGGTTTAGTCCTGGGACCTCTCTTGTTTTGCATCTACTTCTCTGACGTACAGGCCAACACTAAGGGACTCTGGCTAACAAAGTTCGCAGATGACTGCAAACTGGGAGCCATTATTGAATCCCCAAATGATGTGGATACTCTGCAAAAGGGCCTTACAGAAACAGATGCTTGGTGCCAGAGCCATGGACTCAAGCTCAGTGCCAAGAAATGTATAGTTATCCCCTTTGGAAAAAACATGTACCCGTGAATTATCACATAGGTGACAGTACACTAAACACTGAATGTGTGACAAAGAGACTTTGGGACACAACTGGACAGTGGTCTCACCTTCAATAACCACATCGCCAAAACAGTCAGGAAATCCTTCTATGTGGCACACCTCATCACTAAGGGCTTTTCATCCAGAAAAAAGCAGGTCATTGTCCCACTGTACTCATCCCTCATTAGACCCATTATAGAATACAATGCCCCATTTGGTATTTACCTCTCAAGACATCTGCAACAACTGGAAAGGCTGCATAAATAACTCACTAAAAGAATCACAGGCCTAAAGCAGATGCCCTATGCTGACCACCGTAAAAATCTCCACCTATACTCTGTCACATATTGTCTACTTTGAGGTGATCTCTGCTTAACATACAAGGCCATGTCAAACCCAGAGCTGTTAGACATGCTAAACTTAAAGAAATCCCAATCCCTCAGAACCACACGCTCCAGGGATCTAAACCTTGTCATCACAATAAACAGAACATGCTGGAGGGATAGGTTCCTGACCCAGAGACTCCCCAGACTCTGGAATAGACTGCCCATACATGTCAAGCAGAGCGCCTTTTTGACCCTCTTCAAAAGGAACCTTGATGATTGGATGGGAGAAAGGAAATTCACCCTAGGGATCATGTCAGTCACCCTGCTAGACAGGTGTCCAGGTAATTAAATAGTGTGGGAAGAAATAACCAGGGAATTGTTATGGCAAGGCATGTGTAGGCCCTAGGGCCGATAGTCTAGTACCAACCTATGAACCTATGAACCTATGTGGGGATTACTTGAGTGGAGCTTGACTTGCGTATATGCAGCAGTTCCATCAAGGTGGGGTCTGAGATTGCTTTGTATTCCAGATAGAGATCACCTCTGAGGAGTCAATAGGAGATTGAGTAGAGGTTCAGGGCCTTTAGCCTATCTGTGTAGGGTAGATGTTTGAGGCCCTGGATTCTCCTGGTGAAGAAACTCTGTGGTCTCTCCAGCTGTTGCATGTGCTTTGTGAGATGCATGCCAAAAGGGGCATTATACTCAATAATTGGTCTTATAAGGGAAGAATACAGGGATGTTATGACCACCTTGTTCCTGGATGAGATACCCTTAATAATGAGGTGGGCCTTGTCGAAAGCTTTCCATACAATGGAGGCAATAAGGTGGTCAAAAATCAGTTTGCTGTCAACCTGGCTGCCCAAGTCCATCACGACTGATTGCTAGCTTAGGACATTATTATTAATTTGATCATTTGTGGGGATGTCACTCTCCCCAAAGGGGTTGATGATGATGCATTTTTTTGGCATTCAGTGTGAGGCCATGTTTCTAGCACAAGTCATTTGTTTGGGTGAGACCCTCTTGGATGATATCCACATCATTAGGGGAATTGATGACATCATCCAGCTTGCAGTCATCCACAAACTTGGTCAGCCATAGCCCACTGGTTTTGGCCTGCACCTCAGAAATGTCTATCCCAAACAACAGAGACCCTAAGACTGATCCATGGGGTACACCACTCATTACAGGTCTACTGCTTCATGTGGCTTCCCCT
This sequence comes from Protopterus annectens, assembly GCF_019279795.1. NCBI lineage: Eukaryota > Metazoa > Chordata > Ceratodontiformes > Protopteridae > Protopterus > Protopterus annectens. The sequence goes on along the minus strand of NC_056729.1, from coordinate 1,145,460,464 downwards.
ATTTGGACTAGGTGGGTTCTATCAGTGAGCCAGTTTGCGACCCATCTGGTAACCTATGGATTGATGCCTAATTGAGAGAGTTTATCTATTATGCCTGAGTGGGGAATAGTATTGAAGGCTTTGGTCAGGTCAAGGTAGGTGGTGTGCACTGTCATTCCCTCATCCACGGCTTTGGTGACTGTCTCAAAGAAGTTGATCAAATTTAAGAGGCATGACCTCCCCTTGACAAAACCAAACTGTGTAGGCTTGAGTGTTTGGAGGTTGCCAATGACCTTGTTAATGAGGTCCATGATAATCCACTCCATGGCCTTGCAGATTGTGCTACTTAGGCTGATGAGTCTATAATTTCCTGGATCAGTGGATGCTCCACTTTTGTGCAAAGGGATGACAGTAGATGTCCTCCACTGGGCTGGGATGAAGCTGGTACTCAGGCTTTGTTTGAATAAGGTGCCTAATGGTGCTGCAAGTTCCTGCCTAAGTTCATGTAGGATGCAACCTGGGATATTATCTGGTCCCATAATGTCTGTATTTTTTGCCTTTGAGAGGGCAGTGATGACTTGCTCCTTAGAGATAAGGGGAGGGAGAAGGTGCTGGGGGTGTCCTGATTTACAGATGGGTGGACAGAGGGGTGAAGTTTTCACTGAACCTGTCTGCTAGCAGGTTAGCTATATCTACAGCATTTGTGTATGTGGTATCCTTGACCACCAGTTCTGAGCAGATCTGAGTGCTTCCATGAGATTGCGGATATATATGAAGAAGGGGTCTATATTATAAGATCGACGATTGAAAACATCAAACACCATATGGTCGATGTCTTCAAACAAAAAATTTATAAAAACAACACAAAAAAAAAAAAGAAAAAGTACCGTAACAGGTTTAAGCAGGAGGGCAGCCCCCCCCCCTCCACCCTCACACCCCCTGCTACTTAAATATACCAAATCCGAGACCGCACTACATTGCAGTAAATGGAAATCTCCCCTTACAGAGATTTCCATTTACATGTTCGATGCTGTGCACTTTTGCTATTCTCATGTCAACAATATCAGCTTCAATATTGTCGGCTTTCGGGAATATAATATAGACCCGTGAAGAAGGCCTTATGATTGTCTTTAGTAGATGTGGTCAGTTTGGACTCAATGTTTGCTTTGGAGGATTTCACTAGTGCTCTTATTTGCTTGTTCAGGCTAAGGAGAGATTGCTTCCAGTTAGGCACCTGCTCCTGCTTGGTCCTGGACAGCAATATTTTCCTTTTATTATAGAGTTTATTTATTGCAGATGTCCACCAGACAGGTTTACTCTCCCTTGAGGAGGATGATTTCATCCTGTCAGGTATTCCTGATTCCATGCAGCTATATTAATGCTTGTATAGTAATTTGGTGTAGGTTTGGCATATGTGCCAGTTCCTGTGAAGGAGGAAGGGGCTGTGAAGCTGTTTATACCTTCCCTCAGGAGGTTGTAATCAACTTTGGAGAAGTTTTTTTGTTTGACCCTAGCTAGAGGGGAGTCAGGGGAGATGGTGACTTTGAAAGTGACCACTTTGTGGTTAGATTTTACTAGTGATGATGACACTGTAGGGATGTTGCAGTGGTTACTCAAGTTGATTAATACCAAGTCCAAGATATTTTCACCTCTTGTGGGGGTGTCGACCAACTGGTCCAAGGCATTTGCATTCAAGAAATCAAGGAATCTTTGAGCATTTGTGTTTTGGCATGAGTATTTCTCCCAATCTATGGTTGGATAGTTAAAGTCACCCAGAATCAGGATAAAGGGTTGAATCTTGATAGATTCGAAGAGGTTCAGATAGGTGGACTGGGCATCTTAAGTCAAAGTTGGGGCCTATAGCTAGCCATGATTTGAATAGGGGTCATGTCAATTTACTGCACCTGAAGTGTAATTCATACTATTTGATCAACCTGGAGGTGTGTATGTCTTTTATATATATCTTGCAACTCCACCTCCTTTTGCTTTGCTGCTCATGGTTTGGGGTCTGAATGTATGATAGGATGAGTAATTGGTATGGCTGGGGTCCTCTCTGCTGCTTTGAACCAGGTTTATGTGACTGCATAAATGGTCAGCATCTTCTAGGGTTAAGAATGCTTGCAATGAGTGCAGATTCATGTTTAGACTCCTAGCATTTAGCAGCATGACCTTTAATTTATGTTTTGATGAAATTTTAATGTTGGTAGTTTTGACCACATGGCATTGCCTAAAAAAGGAACTATGGGGGAGGCAAGAGCCCTTGCCAGGAGCCTGAGGGTTTATATTATATAGCCGAAAACTTAAAATCTCGAGTGCTCACATGAGCGAATATGCAGGTACTTGAAATTGCTATTGTGGGGGGCTGCACCCCCCACCCCCACTAAATATATATACCAACTCCGAGATCGCACTACAGTGAGGAAAGGGCAAATATCCTGATCTCCACTGTACTACGATCCCAAAAAAATTAATATTGAATATCTGCATTTTCGCTCATGTGAGCACTCGAGATTTTAGGTTTTCAGTGATTTAAACTAGACCCGAGCCTGATGCCCAAGGGAGACAGATGCAGGCCATCTCTGCCAAGGTATCATGGTTTGTCAATCATGTCATCCCAGGCTGTCAACTACTCAATCCCCTTGGAATGATACCAGAAACTAAGTCAATTGTTAAAGTCAGTCATTTTCTCTTTGTATTGAAGCATCATTCTGGGTGGCGGTAGAATGCTGCTTAAGGCTAGGAACATACCTGCCTGGGACACATATTCAGTGAGCTCGATCATGTCTCTCTTCATATAGTCCAGGGAGGTACATCTGAAGTCATTCACGCCAACATGGACTATGCAAGAGTCATAATAATACCTGTTGAGAAACTTAGTGCATGGGTGATATGGTGGATTCTGGCACCTAACAAACAACTGACGTGACCTTCTCCTTATCCATCCTGGTGAGGGGCACATCTGAGTGTGTCACAATGGAGTCTACTATGACTAATATGTTGTGTTTATATTTAGGCATTAGTGACTGTGAGACACAGGTGTGTGGACTATGTGCAGTATGTGGTGTGGTGAGCAGTGGAGTTCTCATGTGTTTTTGCCTTGGGGGTCTCTTTTGCTTGGGTATATTTTTGAGGACTTTCGCATATGTGTGGGTGTGTTGTGTAGGTGTGGGTGGTATCTGAGGTGTGGTGTTAGTGTTGCCAGCCTTCTCAGTGCCAGATAAACTGGCTTGTGGGAGAGAGAGCAATGACTCTAGGTTCTTGATGTAATTACATCTCTCACAAATTGTGTTCCTAGGTGGTAATAGTAGTAGGGGTCGTCCGTGTACATAAAGCAGTTGCTACATTGTCTCAGGATGCCCATATCAACCAGACTGGCAGGAGAAAATATAGGAAATTGTCTGTCCATATTTGTCAGAAACTGAGGGAGAGAGGCCAGAGAGAGCTAAGAGGGTAAAGGGTGGAAGGTCTAAGAGTAGTATCACTAGGTGATCACACAAGTGCTACTAAGGAAACATTTGTAGCTGGAATACCTCAAAAAGGGTTAAAACATGCAGCTGCAGCTCTGGCTGCAGCAAACCTGTAGCTAGTTCTTGCTACTCAATTTAAGGGTAAGAACACAGTAAAGCTCACAAAGAAGCACAGATTAACCACTTACAGACCAAAAAACAGAACACACAGTATGAAAAATACAGGTAAACCATAATGCAGTAAAATGCAGTTAAACAGTAATGAATTGCAGTAAATAGCAATAAAATATAGTTAATCGGTAAATGGCTTTAAAATAGTGCAAATGTGATAAATTAGCTCACAATCACAGCAGTAAAAACAGCTCAAATAAAGCAGCAATTCAGTAGAATACTGAAATCAGTTTAATAAGGCTACTAACAAGCAGTAATGAATGCAGCAAACTAAATGCAGTTGAACTCCTAGGCAGAAGCAGCAAAATGAAGTAGGAGGAGGCACAATATTTTTTTTGTTAGCAGAAAGTGAGGAGACAGAAGAAAATACAAGGTTGAGAAGCTAAAGGGGTGGGTCTTTGCAACTTATTTCACTGTGCACAGTAGAAGGAGCTGATGTAATGGGACTGTGTGGAGTGTCTAATATCATATTTATACTAGAGGTGGGCAACCACCAAACTTTAATACCACAACAGCAGCTGAGCGGCTGGGTAGGATACACAAGATCAGAACAGAGGTAAGGACTGAATTCACTAAGTCTAAAAAACAGTTGCACAGTTTAAATAGACATGCAGCAAATGTTTTAGATAATCAGAAGTGCAGTAAACAGTTGAAAATAAGCACTTATCTTTTCTAGTCTCACAGCAGAGCAATGGCAGAAGGCCTAACTCACTGCAGCTTTGAGAAAACAAGTACAAACTGGTTTAAACACTTGCTATTTAAGGCAGAAAAACAGGATCCAGACAAATTATCCAATCAAAAAAAAAAAAAAAAAAACTCAGCCTTGCAGTAATAACTCTAGCCAGAACTGACCAGCCTGAATCCCCCTCCCATGAAGAAACAGCTAGGCCTCTCTAGACAAAATATTTCACTACAAGCTCCAAAGGTCACAAACAGTAATAGATATTGAGCTCTATGCTAGTGTTTTTCAAGTACAGCAACAAGTAAAAAGAAGAGAACAGAGAAACAAAAAGGAGACAAAGATCAGAACAGAGGTAAGGATTGAATTCACTAAGTCTAAAAAACAGTTGCACAGTAAATAGATATGCAGCAAATGTTTTAGTCAGCACTGTATGTTACATATGATGGTACTAATTTTATTTATTTTTTTCCTCTCACCTCAACCCTTATCTCTTTTTTTATTTTCTATTATGGGTCATCAAAATGTCTCCATGTCATCCATCTGTAACAAATCACTAAATGTTTCACAACACAGTGGGGTAGGCCAATTCCAGTGGGTCAGCCTACCCCCTCTCCACTAGCTCCAGCACTAACACCCAGCAAATCTGGGCCCAACCTGGCAGTACTGTGTCTGCTGCCCCTGCACTATTTGCTCCCATAGATAGCACAACCCAGAAAGTTGGTGGTAAGGTAACCTCCGGAAGTACAGGCAAAATTAAGGATTTTATCACCTGCCAGGAGATGCCAGGGTTGGTGCATAGGCTTGTGCATCAGGTTGGGGAGAGAGGGAATTTATTCTTATCTTCCTTTTTAGAACTCTAAAAACATAAGGTATTGTCAAAGGAAAAAAACTTCAAAGACCAATTCACGTTAGGTTCAAGCAAGGCACCCTTTATTACTTGCAGCAAGGAGACAAAGCATGTAGGCACAAGGTTTGTCTGAATTACTGGTGATTAGTATGTTAATCTTATACAGTTCTCTTCCTGTCACACAGAAAATGTTACTATTCTATTGCTGATGTAGTTAGACACAGCTTTCTGTATGTTCTACAGAAAATGTTACTAGCCTTATTGCTGACTAAATTAGATTATCTGCTGTTTTGCAAAACATTTTGAGAAAAACAACCTGGCCTTGGGCTTATTTTAGCCCATTTTAACTTTTCAATTTTTCAATTGCACTGTTCTAATACATGTGTTACATTTTGTCTAGATTCAAGGTACATTTCTAGCTTTGGTACAAGTAATGCTGACTATGGTTTATACTTTCAAGCATCTATTGTTTTCTTTATCAAAGCTTCTAGCAGCTGCATACTTTCTCATAGCATAAGCAGAAATGAATATCTCTTTGTTAAGTTTCATGACATTAGCAGAGATGAAATGTCTCTTATTATTTTCATGACATTAGCAGAAATGAAATGCTTCTTGTTAAGTTTCTAATAGCTGTGCAGATTCATGCAGTGTGAACAGAATAAATGTATTAACCCTTTTAAACCTCAAATGCGCTAAGCATGTATGTTACTATTACACATTTTTCTAACATTTCCCCCCTTTTAATACTTTTATTCTACTTTCAAGATAAGCATAAACAGTTTTTTCTTCCCCTAACCTCTTCCTACTCAGGATTTGCAGTTAAGAGAGTCATTCAGTTTAAACTTATGAAAGCGTTTTCAGTTTTTTAGCAATTCTTCAAGTTCAGCACCTTGGTATAAGGTTTCTGAAACTGAAATGTCTATAAAGTCTTTAATCAGTCTTTTTATGCAGTGGATGCAGCAGCACACACATACCACCAGTAGGATTATTCCTACACAGATGGCAATCATCAGGATACTGCCCCATCCCCCAAACAATTTCTGGAAAAAGTCCATCAATGGATTTGGTCCTGGTTTGGTCATGGCTGACACCTGCTGAATTACCTCAAGATGGTTGTCTATCTCGTGTTTGTGGTCAGGAATATACGAACAGCACTCCTCCTGGATTAAAGCGCACGTACCTCTTCTCGCTGCTAGGGTGAAGTCAAGAGCCATGCGATTTTGAAGCACCACTGTTCTCATGGCAGTCAGTTCATCAGTCACCAATTCTAGGGCAGAAAAGGTTGCATTTCTAATTATTTCGAGAAGCTTAGACAATTTTCTCAGTTTCCAGATTGATTTTGTTGCTCCATATGCTGGCAGTACACCTGCCCACGAGATAACAGTATCACTCAAGTCCATATGTGACAGTCCATTTTTCCCTAAGCCCACAGCATGATGGTTTTTCCAGCGTGCATCGATTTGCCCCACTGGATTGACAGGCTTCTTGATTTCTCAAACATTCCGTATTTTCCCTTGAGATAAAACTGCTGTGTGTCGTATGGCCGAAACCTGGTACCCCAAAAAACAACTGCTGGACCAATTCTCAGGTAACCATTTATATACTTTCCTACCACATACAAAGTAACAATCTTCTACTTTGGTAATAACTTTACTATGCCCTGGCTCTGCATAAAAATTTTTTTGTCGATTATAGACAGTTGCTTATAGAGATCAGCATTATGTTTTACTTCTTCAGTTGTCCTATGCATCAGTTCAAAAAATGTATCATAGCTTGTGTTGCAATAGGATCTGGTGTTATCAGGTTTAGTGTAGCATCTATAGGGAACAGTCACATTGCAATTGCTCCAACCCACCTGAACTGTATCATTCTTGTAAAAACACACAGTTCCCTTCTGTCAAACAGACAAGTGCAATGCTACTTTATCTTGTGATGTGACATCTGATGTATCATAAATTAAGTTTTCCCAGGTCTTGTTGGCTACTAGGGGAACTGAAGTTAACAGTAACCCCCCATATGCTGTTGGCAAAGCTGTGCAAATCCAGCAATTCGAAACATTGAAGGTCTCAGCATACACATATTTGATTGCCTGGTAAGTGTTAAAGTTCAGGTGCCACTCTGCGTGCCACTCTGCATGCTTGTTTAGTTCAATTTCTGTGGCTGGGGAAAGGAATGGCCACAACAAAAAGATTATTGTCACTAGTACAGTCAACAGGATGATTATGCAATACTTTTGAGGAAGCAGTTGTTCTGCATTTCTGTTTTCTCCAACTCTTCCAAGTAGGTGTATTTGGATCTTACTGAATTCCGTCATCTTGGACACATGCTCTTACTCTCTGCCCTAATAGGACCTTTGGCACTGATGGTTTCTTCACTGGGGTTGAAACAGATCAGTCCTATTGATCTGACCCCCCTTTGTAGCCAGACTTTGTGCTGAGGGCCCCAATGGAGAAGTAAGATTTTTGTCCAACTCAAAGTTCTTAATCAGCTTGTCAGGTGTATCCACAAAGCTCGTTCTGCTGTTTTGACTGGTTCATAGGTTCATAGGTTCATACTAGGCTATCTGCCCTAGGGCATTTATAAGCCTAGCCAGAGTGTATGTGGCTTTCACCACCCCTTAGGATGAGAATACTATGCCCTTTTAGGGTTTAGTTTACTGTGCCTCTGCCTAGTAGTGACACAGAGATGATCCCCGGGGTAAACCTACGATCTCCCATCCACTCGTTAAGATGTCTCTTGAATAGAGTCAGTGAGGGGCTCTGCCTAACATGGACTGGGATTCTGTTCCAGAGTGTAGGGAGCCTCTGGGTTATGAATCTGTCCCTCCAGCATGTCCTATTTATTTCTGTGTTGAGGTTTAAGTCTCTTGCTATCGTGGCTCTGATGGATTTGGATTTTCTGAGGTGGAGCATGTCCATTAATTCTGGATTGGACATGGCCTTGTACGTCAGGCACAGATCACCTCTGAGTAGATGGTATGCGACTGAATAGAGCTGGAGTTTTTTCAGTCGGGCAGCATATGACATATGTTTAAGACCCTTTATCCTCTTGGTGAGGAACTTTTGGGGTCTTTCCAACTGCTGCAGGTGTCGGGTGAGATACATCCCAAATGGGGCATTGTACTCAATCATTGGCCTGATAAGAGAAGAGTACAGGGGCACAATGACCTCTCTTGATCTAGATGTGAGGCCCTTCATGATAAGGTGGGCAATATAGAAGGTCTTCCTAACCACTTTGGCAATGTGAGTGTCAAATGAGAGGTTACTGTCAACCTGGGTCCCTAGGTCCCTGATTACCTCTTCCGTACTTAATGGATTACCACCTATGTGGTAATTTGTGGGTACCTTGTTTTTCCCAAAGGGTATGGCTATACATTTTTTGGCATTCAGCTTAAGGCCATGGCTCTGGCACCAATTATCCATTTCTATGAGGCCTCTCTGAAGGATGTTTATATCCGCTGGAGTATCAATTATGGCGCCCAGTTTGCAGTCATCTGAAAATTTTGTCAGCCACAATCCTCCTATGTTTGCTTCTACCTCGGAAAAATATATGCTGAACAAGAGGGATCCCAGGACTGAGCCCTGTGGGACACCGCTTGTGACTGGCTTAGAGTCTGACATAGATCCAGCAACTCTGACCCTGTGGGTTCTGTCCTTGAGCCAGTTTGCAACCCATCTTGTGACATATGGGTTTACATTTAAGCTGGTGAGTTTGTCTATGATGCCCGAGTGGGGTATTGTGTCAAAGGCTTTTGCAAGGTCAAGGTAGGCTGTGTGAACTGCCTTACCTTCATCAATGGCCTTAGTGACTGTTTCAAAAAAGTCGACCAAGTTCAAAAAGCAGGATCTGCCTTTGACAAAGCCAAATTGGGTAGGATCCAATGTCTGTAGGTCCCCAATGTCATTGTTTATGAGTTCCATAATGATCCTCTCCATAGCTTTGCAGACCAGGCTCGTCAAGCTTATAGGGCGGTAATTTCCAGGGTCCATAGAAGCACTGCCTTTGTGAAGTGGGACCACTGTTGCCGTACGCCACTCTTTGGGTACGTATCCTGTACTAAGGCTAAGATTAAACAGCAGCCTTATGTGTGGGTTTAGTTCCTCTTGGAGTTCATGTAGCACACAGCCCGGGACACCATCCGGTACTATTGATGCTGTGTTTTTAGCTTTAGAGAGGGCGGCTCTCACCTGGGCATCTGAGATGTTAGGGAGGCTACACTCTGCTGGGATAGTTTTTTCTCCTTTTGGGGAGAAATTTGCACTGAACCTGTCTGCCAGAATGTTGGCAATGTCAGTGGGTTCAGTGTATTTTGTGTCATTTTGGACTAACTCTGAGCATATCTGGGAGTTACCACCCAGGTTTCTAACATAGCTAAAGAAGGCCTTGTGATTGTCTTTTGTGTCTTTTGTGATTTTTCTCTCAAAGTTGGCCTTGGATGATTTTATGAGTGATCGTAGTTTTTTGCTAGTACTGATCAGAGCTGCCTTCCCTTTTAAGGATTTTGCTTTGTCATGTAGTAGCTTCCTCCTCCTGTTGTAAAGTTTGTTTATGGCTGGGGTCCACCAGACCAGGCGCCTGCCTTTGGGGGAATGGGTCTTGGTTTTATTTGGGATTGCATGATCCATGCATTCTTGAAGGTGCCCGTAGAAGGCATTTGCAAAGGATTCAGCAGTGTGGGTTGTGGTTTCCACTGGCCCAGGGGCCTTGAAGGATACCACTTCAATCTTAAGAAGTGTGAAGTTGGCTTTTGAGAAGTTCTTCACTGTGGTCTTTTGTGCAGGGGGTGGGGGTGGGATGTGGATTTCCAGTGAGATTAATTTATGGTCTGATCTTACCAAAGAGGGATATACTTCCAGTGTGGAGCATTTTGTCCCCATGTTTGTGATGATCAGGTCTAGTATATTGTCTCCTCTTGTGGGAATGGTGACTAGTTGTTCCATTGCATTTGAGTTTATGAATTCTAGGAACCTTTGGGCTAGGGTGTTGGGGCTTGAGTAATGTTCCCAGTCTATGTTTGGGTAGTTGAAGTCTCCCAAAATGATGGTATTTGGAGAGACATTCATACTCTCCAGTGTCTTCAGGAAGGCTGCGTGGGGTTCCTGAGTTTGAGAGGGTGGTCTGTAGCATGCTACAAACTGTAGGGCAGTTTTGCCTATGGTTAGATGCACCTGGATGGTCTCCGATGCTTCGTGCATTGCCACTAACCTGGAGGTATGGGTATCTTTGATGAATATGGATACTCCCCCTCCTTTTGTGGTTTGGTCCAAGTTTTGGGGCCGGAAAGCATGATATGAGGTAAAACCTGATAGTGCTGGGGTGCTCTCAGGAGCCTTGAACCAGGTTTCAGTCACTGCACAGACATCGATGTTCTCCATATTGAGGAGGGCTTTGAGGGCATGCATCTTGAGGTTTAGACTTCTGGCATTGAGCAGCATTACCCTTAGTTTTTTCCACTTGTGTTTTCTAGGGAGGTAGGTTTGTCATTTGAGCCTTGCCTAAAAAAGGCACTATGGGGGTGGCAAGAGCCTTGGCCAATATCCGGAAGCCCAGGAGTGACAGGTGCAAGCCATCCCTTGCGAAGCAGCGTGGCTTGTCAAGCATGTCATCCCAAGCAGACAGACATTGGATCCCCTTAGAATGACACCAGTAATTAAGCCAATTGTTAAAACTGATCATTTTGTCTTTGTACTGTGGCATCATTCTTGGTGAGGGTAAGATGCTGCTCAGGGTCAGGGTCATACTGGCCTGGGCTACATAATCAGAGAGCTCCTCTATGTCTCTTTTTATGTAGTCCAGGGAGGTACGTCTCAGGTCGTTCACACCGGCATGTACAATGACTGAGTCATATTTGTACTTGCTGTGGAGTGACCTGAGTGCTTGTGTTATGTGACGGATTCTAGCTCCTGACAGGCAGCTTACTGTGACCTTTTCCTTGTTCGGTCTGGTGAGCGGGACGTCAGTGTGTCTGACTATGGAGTCACCTATTACAAGTGTGTCTGGCATGTTGTTTGGCCTTAAGGGCTGTGACTGTTTAGCACACTGACTTTGTGAACTATGTGTTGCATGTGCTATGTCTTGAGGTGGCGGTTGCTTGGGTGTCTGCTTTGGAGGCCTCTGTTGTTTTGGTAGATTTTTAATCAGCGCCTCCAAGTATGTTTTTGTGTGTTTATGTGTTTGGTTTGCAGTTGTGATAGTTCTATGTGAGACTGGGTTTGTGGTGTGCGTGGTTACCTTCTCCTCCTGACTGGTCTTGCCAGTACTGAATTGAGAGAGCTCAGCCTCCAGTTTGGCTATATAGTTGCATCTCTCACATATATTTGTATTTGTTGGGAGGAGGAGAGGGTTGTCTGTGTACATGAGGCAATTGTAACATTGCCTCAAGATTCCCAGATTCACCAGCTGAACAGGAGAGGACGCCAGCAACTGACCCTTCGACATGCTAGAAATAGTGAAAAGATTGCTGTGTAACTGAGTCAGAAAGGACCTATAGGGAAATGGGTACTCAAGGGAATTTAGGTGAATGAAGTACTTTCTTTTGTTTAAGAGTGCTTTACCTGTATAAAAAATGCTTTAGGAGCAAGTGCTGAGCTTTTCAGATAGAGTATAGGCTGTTTAGATTGCAAGTAGAACAGTTCTAAGGGAAAAATTGAAGAGCAGACTTTACGGAGCCAGAAATAGTTTAAACTTGATTAACCGGCGCTGCCCTATGCTGCTCTATGAGCAACTTCGCGCTAATTCACGCTAAAACGCACTAAAGCATGCAAAAGCGGGCTTTATAGCAGGGGGTTGAAAATAGCCAGGAATTGACCGAAAATGGCCAATAAACTACAAGTTGCTGGGCTGGAACCAGTCCTCTAGGGACAAATAGGTTGCTCAGTGCTCCCCACTCCCACTGGTGAACAAAGAAGCTTCCTCTTATCCAAATAAGGATATGGATAGCACAGGAACTAAGACAAAGCCCAGAGATCAGCAAAATCTGAAGACTGGACTATTCTAGTTCAGAAAAGCGGGAAAACAAGGATATTTTTTTTTTGTTCTTTTTTTACAGAGAAAGGAGAAAAGGATACAGTAACAAACAGTAAATGCTATAAAACGGCTAGCGCACTTGAGTGTGTTAGCCTAAAAATTAAATTCAACAAAAAATAACTTTTTAAAGGATCTACAGTGGAGATGGCCACAACAAAAAGATTATTGTCACTAGTACAGTCAACAGGATGATTATGCAATACTTTTGAGGAAACAGTTGTTCTGCATTTCTGTTTTCTCCGACTCTTCCAAGTAGGTGTATTTGGGTGTTGAAAGAAGCACCTGGTAGGGACCTTCCCACCTTGGTGATGACCAATTCTTCCTCTTGATGTTTTTGATCCACACCCAATCTCCGGGTGTCACTGCCACTTCTGATGTCTCTGTTTGTTTTCTATCTGAAACAGAATTTGACTGCAACAGATGTTTAGAACTCAACAACTTTTTCATATATTCAGCTAGTGTGAAATCAGCTTCCTGGTCTGATGACATGACAAATTTCCACTGGGGTGTATAATACGCCCTTCCAAATAATTTTTCAAAAGGAGTCAATCCTTTTGCTGTAGGGACAGTTCTCATGCTCAACAGCGCCAGGGGCAAGCAGTATAACCAGTTTTTTCCTGTCTCAGCTATTAATTTTCTCAATTTGTTTTTTAGTATACCATGATGCCTTTCAACTAGCCCTGCAGATTGTGGATGGTATGCACAATGATTTTTTAAAAAAATACCAAAATGCTTTCTCAACTGCTGTATGGTTTGATTTACAAAGTGTGTACCATTGTCACTGTAGATCCTTTCTGGAATACCAAACCTAGGAATGATTTCCTTGACAAGTACCTTTGCCACTATAGCTGCATCTGGATTTTTGGTTGGAAAGGCTTCCACCCATCTGGAAAACATATCTACAATGACGAGACAATACTTCTTATTTTCACATTTGTTCAATTCTATGAAATCCATACAGATAGTGTGAAATGGATATGGTGGTGTAGGGAAACTCCCTTGCTTGGGCTTTATCGCCCCCTGTGCATGATGTTTGTTACAAATCTGACACATCAAACAAAATTTTTTAGAGTAGTTTGTAAATCCATACGTTGTGAACACCTGGTTTTCCAGCTGTACCATCCCCCCTTTTGAGACATGGCACTGCCCATGGCTCAACAAAGCTGCATATCAAAACAAATTAGAGGGTAGTATTGGTTTTCCTTCTCTAGAGATGTACAGCCCCTTTTCAAGGATTGCTCCTCGTTTTATCCATCGTTGTTTTTCAGCTTGTGTAGTGAGTGTCTGCATTGTTTTTAACATATCTAAATCTAAAATCTCAGAGGGTTATAATTCCTCATTTAAAAGAAATACTTCTGTGGCTGCTTGTTTTGCAGCTGTATCCGCTCTCGCATTACCTTTTGAAATCCTATCTTGTTGCCTGGTGTGAGCTGTGCATTTACAAATGGCTACTTTCTGAGGTAACTGAATAGATTCTAAAAGATCTAAAATAAACTGTGCATGATTTATAGGTTTGCCAGTAAATGTTATCATTCCCCAGTTTTTCCACTGTTGCTCAAAAACATGTACAGTAGAAAAAGCGTACTGGCTATCAGTAAAAATGTTTACACATTTACCCTTTGCTAAGGTACATGCCCGTGTCAGGGAAATCAATTCTGCTGCCTGTGCAGATAAGTTGTGTGGTAAAGGTTTTGCTTCTATAATCCCAGTGTCAGAAACTACTGCATATCCTACTAGGTTCTGTCCTGCAGGACCCCTTCTGCACGAGCCATCCACGTAGTATGTCACCTCGGCATCATCCAAGGGGACATCCGTGAGACCTTTTCTAGGTAGTGTCTTTTGCTCAATTACCTGCAGGCAGCAGTGTGGTGTCCCATCTGCAGGGGTTGAGAGCAGAGTAGAAGGGTTTAAAGTCGTGCAGTGTTCAATTGTCATATGAGGTTGGCTTAACAATATAGTCATACAGGAAAGATGCCTAGCAGGGGAAAGATATGCCACCTTTTCTTGTAATAAAATAATCACGACTGCAGCTGCAACTACTGCTTGTACACAGTGAGGTAAGGATCGTGCCACTGGGTCTAGTTGTGATGAATAGTAAGCAATGGGGCGTTGCTTATCCCCATGCTGTCGTGTTAATACCGATGTCATGTAACTCTGCTTACAATCTACACTTTGGAAAAAATGTTTATGGTAGTTTGGCAATCCCAGAACTAATGAGGACGCTATTAACTGCTTTAGTTTGCAGAAAGCAGATTCTGCCTCTGGTGTCCATTGTAACAAATCCTGCACTGCCATAGGCTTTTTATATATAAGGTCAGTCAGAGGTGCAGATTCCAAGGCATAGTTTGGAATCCAGCTCCGGCAAAAATTGGTTGTACCCAGGAAGGACATCATTTCCTTCTTGGTAGTGGGTTTTGGTGCTTACAAAATTGATTTTTCTGTCCTCATCTAATGTTGTACCTTCCTTGGATATTACATATCCCAGGTATTTGACTTGTGTTTTCCAAAGCTGCAGTTTACTTTTATTTACCTTATGTCCTTCAGTGGCTAAAAATCGTAGAAGTGCTATGGTATCTTCTCTACATTCCTGCTGGGTGGGGGCTGCCAGCAAGATGTCATCAACATAAAGTAAAATCTGACTGCCTCTTGATGGGGTGAATCCCACCAAGTTGCTTGCCATTTCTTGTGAGAATATTGTTGGACTTTCAAAATATCCCTGTGGTAGTCCGTATATGTATACATTTTCCCCTGAAATGTGATGCAAACCAATACTGGCTATCAGGGTGTATCGGTATCGAAAAGAACGCATTGCTGATGTCTAGCACAGAAAAATACTTATGTTGAGGTTTCAGATCATTCAACACAGTGTGTTGGTCTGGCACCGTAGGTGCTCTTGGTATTACTGCATCATTTACAGCTTGTAAATCTTGGACCATACGCCATTCTCCATTGGCCTTTTTAACTGGAAATAAGGGTGTGTTACATGGTGAATCGGAAGATTCTACTAGTATCCCTCCTTTAAGTAAGGCTGCTATAATAGGCTTTATCCCTGCCTCTGCATCTTTTCTTAAGGGATACTGTCTTTTTTGTGGTCTGTATGCTGACTTTGGCGTGATAGTAACTGGTCCTGCTGTACGAATGAGTCCTACATCTGATTTTCCTGTTGACCAGAGGGTCTCTGGTATATTTCGTAAGGCATTTTCTTCCTCCTTTAACAGGAGTGTCAATCAGCTGTCCTCGCTAGACTGCAAGTGCACAGCTGGGTTGGTCTGAGTTATCCAATTCAACTTCTGTATTTATATTCCCTGTTCTGACAGTCCTAGTTTTGTCTGTTTCTCCCATCTCGTGACTTTTTCTCCTATCTCTGCCCATTCTATATTTCTGTTTTTTGTTAAGCTAACATGTGGTAATTGATTAGATTTATAAAGTGCAAAGAACTCCTGGGGCAGTGAACAGCTGGCTACACTGTTCCCTTCTGTGTCCCAGTACAGGTTACACAATACCAATCTGTTTGCATGATTCTTAAATAATTCTTGCTCGTATTCCTTATCAGGTCCTGGTGTGTTACAATAATACAGGGTACAGTGCAACAGGTGTTGCTTATCAATGTCAAGGGAAGGGAACTTGCTGATGGCTACATTCATTAACTCTTTGGTCACAGTCCCTGGACCAGTCATAACCAAGTCCTGGCTGTACCAATAAAACATTTCACCCTCCGGTTGCACTGCAAAGGTATCAATTTTTCGCTGTGCTTCCATACCCTGCATGGTTGGGACTACTGCTATACAAAATAGCTGCATGAGGTCTCTGCCCAAGAGGTTTACTGGGCATTTTGCAGAAACAAAAATTTTGCTTTTCTGTGTCAATCCTGAAACTGGATCAGTTATTGCAATGTTACGGGAGAGAGGCTCCCGATACAGCTGTCCATTAGCTGCTTTGACCAGTATGTAATCAGGTGACTTTGCGTTTTCTGGCAGTTTGGAGGGATGTATCAGGGTTCATGATGCCCCTGAGTCACACAAGAATTTGACTTCCCCTCCCTTCTACCAATAGTGTAACTTCTGGTTTTGTGTCTGCTAAATAAAGCTCCAAGCTCAATAGAGCTAGGTCTAATATTTAATTTTCTTCATTGTCACTAACTTCCTGCACTTTCTCTACTCCCTCTATCACATTCTCATTTATCCTTTCTTCGCTAGCCCCTTCTAGTGATTCCTGACTATCATATAGTCAGTTCTCATCCTCCTTGTCTTCCGTTGTTGACTTCTTGTTTTTCTTGCACTCCCTTGCCAAACGTCCGTTTTTACTGCATTTAAAACATTCTCCCCTTTTCTTTCGTCCTTCAAAGTCCCCTGATTGTTGATCAGATTGTTTGTTTCCCTGTTCGTTTTTCTTCCCCTTTTTCCCGGACTGTACTACATAAACTTCTGTTCCGTCTTCTACAGAAAATACTTGAGCTTTCTTTTTCTTTTTGCTATTAAAATGCCTTTCGGCATGCCTAGCATATTCAAGTAATGATTGTAACCTGCTTGTACGATGGTCTACCATATGTTTTGTAATAAAACTGCTTAGAGGTGCAATACTGCCTTTTAAGACTGCATTCTTTAATTTGCTGTTCATATGGGGAATATTATGTTTGATCTTCAGGAACCTGCATTCCACAGTGGTTATTAAAACATTCTAATAATCTGGCATAGTACCGGTCAATTGTTTCACCTTCTTGTTGGATACATTGATTAATGCAAGTCCAGTTTGCCCTAGGTTTCCATTTTTCAGAGATGTGGTCTGTAAGACCTTTTACTCTGGTGTCTAATTCTGCACTGCTATGTGGGAGGGGTCTTTGTGCAGCGTCACGGGGATTCCAGTTTCCACTAATCATGCACCAATCTGGCCCTACAACTTGTCTAACTACCTTTTCTATTTCTTCTTTGTTTAGGTTATAACTCAGCCTCATTCCTTGTAAATCCTCTGAGAATTTTCTAAAATTAACCTTTGGATAGGGAATTCCCTCAGTGGCTTTCCGGATGTCTTCCAGAGTCCAAGGTCTATACACTAAAATAGTTGGGTCCTGATTGTCTTGACCTGCCTGAGGATTGGGTACTTCTATAAGTGGGCATATTTCTTCTTCTTCACTTATAGATCATGAATTCTTAACCATTTGCCATAACTTGATGCCTTCATCTGAGTTACCTGCCTTTGTTCAGGACCTGGTCCCGATGGGATCTCTAATTTTAGTCAGTTTTAGTTTCATAATATCTCTATCTTCAGTGACTACAGGATATCGTGGGGGTGGACTTACCTGTTCACTTGCTTCATATTCTGGTAAGGGAGGTGCAGGTGCTGATGCTATTACTAAGTTATTGTCCTCCTTATCTAAAACATTGCTTTTGAATTTTTGTTCTTTTGTTCCCTACGGTTTACTTCCTCAAGCCACCTGTGTGCCTGAGGAATTCCTAATCGACGTTGCTTTTTTACCCGATCTTTGGAATCGGTTTTCAGCTGTTTGATAAGTTTGATAAGCGAGGATTTTTCTAATTTTCCATCAAATTCATATTTATTAACCAATTCTGAATAATATCTAATATTGTCGGCACGCTGCGACTGCATATATTTTGTGTCTTCTGTTAAAAGCGGATTTTGGGGTCTTTTTGTGCAATTATTACCCATTTTGTTCTACCCTTTGATCGTTACGTAACTTCTCTTAATTTTTTAACGTGGCACCATGGATTTTGTTATAGTCTCTTCAGAATGACTGCCTACTTATTCTGTTTCTCCTGATCTATGAAAAGACAGTAATCTTTTTTGTCCCTGACTTGTAAGAAAAATACAGTCTGACAAAAACAATACACATCTAGTCCCTGATCTAAAATAGAAAACAGAAAAAAGTAGATTCACTTTATCTGAGCCCACATGATTGATCACCAATTTGCGGAGACCCGTCCTTCAGTCACAGATCAGAAAGTGGCTGGCCTCTTTTGAACGACAATTCAGTCGGAGGACTTTCCATATAAGAAGAACCGATTTGGTTTCTTCCCCGTACGGTTTCAACCACCTGGCCGTCTGATCCGAGGTGAAGAGAGGGTTCCGGTCCAAAGGACCAATCTGTCAAAGGAAAAAAACTTCAAAGACCAATTCACGTTAGGTTCAAGCAAGGCACCCTTTATTACTTGCAACAAGGAGACAAAGCATGTAGGCCCAAGGTTTGTCTGAATTACTGGTGATTAGTATGTTATTCTTATACAGTTCTCTTCCTGTCACACAGAAAATGTTACTATTCTATTGCTGACATAGTTAGACACAGCTTTCTGTATGTTCTACAGAAAATTTTACTAGCCTTATTGCTGACTAAGTTAGATTATCTGCTGTTTTGCAAAACATTTTGAGAAAAACAACCTGGCCTTGGGCTTATTTTAGCCCATTTTAACTTTCCAATTCTTCAATTGTACTGTTCTAATACATGTGTTACATTTTGTCTAGATTCAAGGTACATTTCTAGCTTTGGTACAAGTAATGCTGACTTTGGTTTATACTTTCAAGCATCTATTGTTTTCTTTATCAAAGCTTCTAGCAGCTGCATACTTTCTCATAGCATAAGCAGAAATGAATATCTCTTTGTTAAGTTTCATGACATTAGCAGAAATGAAATGTCTCTTGTTATTTTCATGACATTAGCAGAAATTAAATGCTTCTTGTTAAGTTTCTAATAGCTGTGCAGATTCATGCAGTGTGAACAGAATAAATGTATTAACCCTTTTAAACCTCAAATGCACTAAGCATGCATGTTACTATTACACATTTTTCTAACAGGTATGTTTCTGTGTGTGTGTGTGGGGGGGGGGGGGGACAGAAAGTGCAATATGTGAAAATTGTACTGTATTTCTTTGATATTTTTTTGCTGGTTGCTTGAGTTCCAGTTAACTGAGAGTTTTTGCTGTAAAACTTTTCATGATGATATAATCCAAACCTTATTTAATATAGAGATGTGCAAAAATGATAAAGCACTAACACACAATAATATGAAATGTAAGAATTATATATGTAAAACCAGGTTAAGATATTTAGCAAACTTCATAGCAGTTTTACATAATAATGCACCTACTAAAATTCATTAGTCAACTAGTGTAGGTAGTTGTAAGAAAAATACTGATACTTGGGCATCAGTGTTCCTTGTCGGCCAAATGGCCAGAACACTGACAAGTTCTCATAAGTTTATGAGCTAATACCTGGCTCAGCCACATATATGTTCTATAGTACTCATACATACTGTTTTGAGGCACTGCCATTTTTCTTCAACCCCACCTATTTCTTCTTCTTCTTGAGGTTCTAGAGCCCTGAGTATTTCCTTGAATCTTTGTGCTTTCTATCTGGTCGACTTCCAAGTCTTCAACCTAGTCACTGTTGACCTTAGAGTCTTCTCGGACCACAACTTGCTGCTGATTAGGACCACCAGTGGTTCATGCTATGGGATGACTGTTTTTCAGGGGATGATTTTGTGATCTCTGACTTTATCCCAATGCCCTTTCCTTACCAGGAAGAAGTCTACCTGAGTTGCATGTTGGGCAGTCTTGCATGTGATCTTATGACTGTCTGCCTAGATGAACCTTGTGCTTGCCACCATCAAGCCATTTGTCAGACAGAAGTCTTCAATAGCCTATCCTTCTTTATTCCTGTTTCCCTACCCATGTGGAACCATGCAGTTCTCATATCTTGTTCTTGTCCTGATAGGTGCATTCAGGACAACCATTATAAACACCAACTCATGCTACCCTGCATTACCTAGTAGGTCCTACAACTGCTGCTTGAATGCACTTTTTCCTGAATGAAACAACCCTGCAGTGGAGTATAGGCTGAGATTATGAATGCTGCCCTATCATTTTACTGGAGTTTGACTGCCAGGCGTCTTATCACTAATTCTGATGACATCTCTAACTGTCTTTTGAAAATTCTCCCTCACCACAATTCTCACACCATTTCTAGTGTATCTTCCCCCTGAGAAGTACATTGTGGATTCCAAGACAAGTGGCTTTGCTGCACTACCCTTCCACCTTGTTTTCTAGATAGACAGGATGTCCAGCCTTCTCCTTACCTTTATGTCATCCACTTTCAAGCTGGGTCCTGTCAGTGAACCTATACTGAGTGTATCAATTCTTAGTTCAAGTTTGGCAGGTTGATTGGTTTTGCATCTAGGTTTTGCTCAGCAGAGCTATCCCAGGTAACCCAAAATGGGCAAGTGGACACCAGCCAGCCAATAGCTTGGTGACCTAAGGCTCCTGGGCTTTATGATGGCACACACTAGACAACAGAGGCACATAGACCCCTTTCACTGTTAGCATGGGTCCCAGGATTAGGTTGTAGTAGGCTGGGACTTCAACTCACTTAATCAGTAGCAAATGCACATCCCCATTTTGGTGACATTAGTCAACATGATTGAATCACCTGCAGACAGTTTTTACACAATTCAGAGGCTAATCATGACATGGAATGCAAGCCACAATCCATGTTCTCCTACCTAGAAAGAGAGTATAAAGAATTAGTCCAAATTATACCACTTTAGCTAGCAGATCTAGGAAAAAACGAAACAAATAACACACTATGAGCTACAACTATAGGCCTATATTTAAGAAAACACTTTCACCTGAACTTCATCAGGTCCATCTGATAGACTAGTTTCCACTATGATAACTGAAAATGCCTGCTTTTACAAGGCTATCACCAGGCTTTATAGTATGTTTTGTAATACATGTAAAATGAGGGGCTGTGTCTGCATCAGTGGCGTTCATATTCTTTGGAGCCAAATATGAAAGCTTTATTACAGAACTTTTTCCAGTCTATCACATGTAAAGCATGTAGCTCATAGTGTGTTGTCATGCTTTGTTAATAGTTAAAAAAAACGTTTAGCCAAGAATAAGGTTCCACAGGCTGCTGAGCTGGTAA
This sequence comes from Protopterus annectens, assembly GCF_019279795.1. Lineage (NCBI taxonomy): Eukaryota > Metazoa > Chordata > Ceratodontiformes > Protopteridae > Protopterus > Protopterus annectens. The sequence continues at coordinate 1,145,439,361 of NC_056729.1, read as the reverse complement.
ACCCTCACAGGTCTTTCAGGAATATTCATATTAGGCTCTAAGCTCTGGGATTGGCTCCTTATTTTCCATCTCTTAGATTTGCCTCCAATCAGCTCCCATGGAACCTCCCACCATTATCTTTAACTGCCTTTAAATGAAATTGACATGTTGAATGTAATGTATTAGAACAAGAACACTTGCCCATTTACCTGTTTAACTGATAAACTACTGGAAACTTCAACAAGGTGTCCTTATTCCTCCCACAGGGACGGTATCAGAAAGAGAGTCTCCTAGATCTGCTAGTTAAAGTGTTTTTATCTGGACTAATCCTTTATACTCTGATTCTTGTTAGTCCTGTCACCCTCTGTGTCACAGGTGAGATACCAGACTACACTCAAGCCGTCTGGATTACCACTGTTTTCTGTTCTCCTACCCAGGTGATACTGCACATTACAGCTGATGCCTAAAACAGTTAACTTTTACAACTCACCCCCATGGGCAACACCTACAGTATGTGCTGCTGCCACTCACAACTCCATTTTTGGTGAGTTTGAGGTGGAAACACCCAGGATGGTTTTGGGAGGTGAGAGGAACCCCACATAGAGACAGAACATGCAAACACAAGGCATTGGCTTGAGGTCAGGCTTGAATCTTGTACCCTGTGCATGGGAAGCAAAGATCTTAAACATTATGACAACTGTGCAACCTTTTTGTTGGCAATCCCCAAGTTTGTAAATTCTCATAATAATAACTGATCAACCTTAAGATAAAGAAGATAAATTACCACTTAAATATTTCTGTCCCTCCAGTCATTCCAATCTGCAGTCTTCCCCTGGACTCTAATATCATTGTAATTCCATAAACTCACTTTTAAATAATGCAAGAGCACAGCACCCCTAAAACATTTCAACTTCCAAAGCTTGTATAATTTCTCCCATGTATAGACTTTCCAGCTGCTCTGATGTTCTATACTTCCCACAGACTCATAGTCTCTCAAAAAACAAGTCCTCACTGACAATAAGTATTGACTAAAGTTACGCATACCTACCCTCTTCATTCCCCTTCAGTTTCCACCTCCATCTATAAATTCTCCTTCATATGTTATAACATACAAATTTATCATAGCAGATCTGCAAACTCTTAACCTACTGATCCGTTCCTTGTTTTTTGAGAGTCTATACACACTAAGCCAAGTGGAGGAGGGGCATTGACTACAACTCTGATCTGAGATATATAACAAGTATCCTGTTTTTATTTGCTTATTTTTACTAGTTATTGCTTCTAGCAATTTATATATAGCACTTTTTATTGCCTGCTGCATACTTTTTACTGTATTTTATTGCTATTAACTAACTGCATGGTTGAACTAAAATTGTCTGCCTTACAGGGCCTGATAAATAAGGGTTTTACTGTCACACTGTTTGTAAAGCTTTTTAGCTAGTTTCACTGTGTGCCAGGTATTAACTGGAATTGTTCTCTACTTGTTAAGCACCTGTTTGTTTGTTCTGATTTCCTGCCAAGGATTGTATCATACAACTGATTTGTTTGCAGTTAAAAGCATTCTGTAGAGTCTCCTTGCTCCTTTAACTGTTTAAAAACTTTAATTTTGTGGCTCACTGCTGTTCTTCTGCCATTATAAACATTTCTATAGTGTTTATTGGCTAAAAGAGTGTAGGCTAGAAGCAGTAGTATTGTTCCCTACCCTCTCTCCCTGTTGGTGTCTTGCTGTTATACTTGGTGGCTTTGCAGTTGCCCGCCCCTATTGTAAATTTGATCTGGAAAACTCCTCCCAATCTATTGTCATTAGTTCATTCTACCTAATACAGTGAGAACATTTGAGAAGGCCAACCCACTTAGTTTCCTAACCTTGAATTATCTTCTGCTTCTCCTTTCTCCCTTTCCTTTACAAAACAAAAAAACTTTGCTAGAATCTGTGTTCTGCTTAACTGTAACAAAAAAAAATTAAGCTTGTTTCCCCCCTTTCCTGTAAGTAGTCTAGTCCAGATACAGATTTGCTATATCCAGAACTGTTTGTAAGCCTCTGAGCCCCCCAAGCCTTTCTGTGTTGAGGGAAAGCCTTCTAGCTTATCAGTGAGAGTGGTAAACACTAGGTAACCTATCTACCACATAAGAAGTGGTTTCTGGCCCAGAAATTGTAGTTATTGGCTGTTTGGGCAATTTTTCCATCTCTCTCAACTTTCTGATTTAAAAGCCCGCATTTGCACTTGTTTATTTTCTGTAACTAGTCTTGTTCAGATACAGATTCTTAGCTTTAGCACTTGAATTTATTTAGTTGTGCTCAGCACTTGTTGTACGCACAAAATTAGCTACAAATTACTACAGCACTCAACCTTACTCATTATCTAGAGGAAAACAGTTTTTGTACTTACTTTCCTCACTTGCTTAGAGAAAAACAGCTCTTGTACTCACTTTCCTCACTTGCCTAGAGGAAAATAGTTTTTTATTCAGGCATATCCAAGGGTCAGCTCCCAGTGTTCTCTCCTGTTTATCTGATGAACCTGGGCATCTTGGGACAATGTAGTAATTGCCTCATGTACGCAGACAACTCTCTCCTCCTACCACCCAACACTACAACCCATGAGAGATGCACTTATCTAGCCAAACTGGAAGTAAAGCTCACTCTCCAACCAAGACTGAACTTGATTGTCAAGAGGAGAAGGCAAACACATTATCTCCACACCACACTCATCACATAGTCCCACTAAACCTACACCACCAAAATCCACACATAGAAACACAAAAACATTCACGGAGGCTCTCAATAATAATCTGCTCAAGCAACAGACACCTCCAAAGCAGAAACGAAACAACCTTCACCCCCCAACACAACTCAAATGACACATAGCCCACAGACTCAGTGTGCCACTCAACCACAGCCCATAAGGCAAAACAACATATCCAACACATATCATAGGTGACTCTATAGTCAGGCACACTGATGTCCCACTCACCAGGCTAAACAAGGAGAAGGTTACTGTCAGCTGCTTGTCAGGTGCCAGGATCCACCACATAACCCACACACTCAGATCACTCCACAACAAGTACAAATATGACTCCGTCATTGTCCAAGTTGGTGTGAACTACCTGATACATACCTCTCTGGACTACATGAAAAGAGACATGGAAGAGGTCTCCGATCTTGTAACCCAGGCAGGTATGACCCTAGCCCTGAGTAGTATCCTGCCATCAACCAGAATGATACTGCAGTACAAGGACAAAATTATTGACTTCAACAATTGGCTAAGCTTCTGGTGTCATTATAAGGGGATCCAGTATCTGTCTGCCAGGGATGACATGGTCAACAGACCATGATGCTTTGCCAGAGATGGCCTGCACCTGTCGCCCCTGGGATTCTGGATACTGGCTAAGGCTTTTGCCACCCCTATAGTGCCATTTTTAGGCAAGGTTAAAATGACAAATTCACCACCATAATAGGAACAGGCAAGCAAAAACTGAGGACAATGCTACTCAATGCTAGAAGTCTAAATCTCAAAATGCACTCACTCGAGGCACTCCTTAAAATGAGAGAACATCAACATCTCTACAGTGACTGAGACCTGATTCAAGGCTCCAGAGATCACCCCTGCATTACCAGGCTATAACTCATACCACACTTTTCGGCCATCTAACCTGGACTGGAACACCAAAGATGGAGGTGTGTCCATATTCATTAAGGATATCCAAACCTCCAGGCTAGTTGCTCCGCATAATGGGAGGGTGGCCTAATGGTTAAGGTGTTTGCCTTACAAACACAAGGTGCAGGGTTTGAGTCTCACAAGGGATAATTGGCTAGGCTTAAAATGGCTCGCAAGGGCAGTTAGCTTAGTATGAACCTATGAATCTATGAATAATGCATCCGAGGTTATCCAAGTGCAACTAAATCTGGCAAAACTGCAATCCAAATTGTAGTTTGCTACAGATCCCCCACCATGCCCCAGGATTCCCACTCCTTTTTTCTTGATATACTGTAAAATATTAGGGTTCAACCAAACACCCTAATAACAGGCGATTTCAACTACCCCACCATTAACTGGGAAAACTACTCATGTACCAACTCCTTCACTCACCGCTTTCTGGAATTCATAAGTTCCAATGCCCTGGAACAACTTATCCACACCCCCACCTGGGGCAACAATATCCTAGACCTAGTCATTACCAAAATGAGTGACTGATGTTCCACACCTGAAGTCAACTCCTTGTTGGTCAGATCCGACCATGAGCTAATCACCCTAGATATCCACATCCCACCCCCACCCCCCCATTAAAGAAACCATGGTAAAAAATTTCTCCAAAGACAACTTGATGCTTCTTAAGACAAAAGAGGTGAACTTCATGACACCCATGCAGATGGACAATACGGTTATGACTGCTGAATCCTACACAAATGCACTCTATAACCATTTCCACAAGTGCATGGATTGTGCTATACCAAACAGAACCAAGATGCTATCCTCCAAAAAAAGGAAGCCAATCTGGTAGTCCCCTGCCATAAACAAACTCTACAACAGAAGGAAGAAACTGTTGCAAAAGAGAGTAAAATCCCATGAGTGGAGGAGCTCCCTGGTCAGACTCCATAAGAAGCAGAGATCCCTTATAAGATCCTCCAAAGCTGGCTACAAAAACAAAATCACCATTGATTCTAAGGACAACCACAAAGAATTCTATAGCTATGTCAAGAATCTCAGTGGCAACACCCAGGTCTGCTCTGAGTTACAGCACAATGGCACAAAAATTACAGAACCAACTGATATTGCCAACATCCTGGCAGATAGGTTCAGTGCTAACTTTACCACCCTCTCACCCTCTAAAGGATTCATATCTATACAGCAAGACTGCAGAGTCCCTGTAATCACAACTACACAGGTAAAAGCTGCACTCTCTAAAGCCAAAAACACAGCATCCATGGGACCGGACAATATCCCAGGCTACGTTTTACACAAACTTCAGAATGAACTGGCTCCCCACCTAAGCACCATGTTCAATCATAGCCTCACATTAGGCTTTGTGCCCACTGAATGGTGCACAGCAACAGTTATCCCACTCCACAAAGGGGGAGCCACCACTGATCCCGGAAACTTTTGCCCTATTAGCCTGATGAGCCTGGTCTGCAAGGGCATGGAACATATCATCATAGAATTCATAACAAAGACATTGGTAACCAACAAACTCTGGAACCTACCCAGTTCGGGTTTGTGAAAGGCAGATTATGCCTCCTGAACCTGATTGACTTCTTTGAGACAGTCACTAAAGCTGTAGACGAGGGTAATGTGGTTCACACAGCTTATCTTGACCTCACCAAGGCTTTCAACACCATCCCCCATTCTGGAATTATAGCTAAACTCACTAAACTAGGTATAAATCCCTACATCACAAGATGGGTTGCCAGCTGGCTCACTGACAGAACCCACACTGTAAAAGTTGCAGACTCCAGATCTGACTTCAAACCAGTGACAAATGGAGTATCACAGGGTTCAGCTCTGGGACCTCCCCTGTTTGGTATCTACTTCTCTGAAGTACAGGCTAACACAGAAGGCCTTTGGCTAATGAAGTTCACAGATGATTGCAAACTAGGAGCCATAGTCGAGGCCCCAAATGATGTGGACATCCTACAGAAGGGCCTCATTGAGACAGATGCCTGGTGTCAGAGCCATGGCCTCAAGCTGAATGCCAAAAAGTGCATTGTCATCCCCTTTGGTAAAACCTCTGTACCCATGAACTACCACATAGGTGCAGTCTACTTAACACCGAATGTGTGATAAGAGACCTTGGGACCCAAGTGGACAGTAGTCTCTCCTTTGATAATCACATCGCTACAGTAGTCAGGAAATCCTTCAATGTGGCACACCTCATCACAAAAGGTTTCTCATCTAGGAAAAAAGAGGTCATTGTTCTCCTCTATTCATCACTCATTAGACCCATTATAGAGTACACCGCCTCTTTTGATATGTTCCTCACAAGACATCTACAGCAGCTGGAAAGGCCACAGAAGTACCTCACAAAGAGGATTACTGGCCTCAAACAGATACCCTACACTGACCATCTCAAAATACTCCAGCTTTACTCTGTAGCATGTCACCTACTTTGAGGTGATCTATGCCTAGGATATAAAGCTATGTCAAACCCAGAGCTGTTGGAATGGTACACCTAAAGAAATCCCAATCCCTCCAAACTACATGCTCTAGGGATCTAAACCTTGTCACCACAATAAACAGGACATGCTGGAGTGATAGATTCCTGTCCCAGAAACTTCCCATACTCTGGAACAAGATATGTCAAGCAAAGTTCATCATTAGCACTCTTCAAGAAAAATCTTGATGAGTGAATGGGAAATAGGAAATACACCCCAGGGATCACTTCTGTGGCTCTGCTCAACAGGAGCACAGGAAAATAACTTTATTGGGTGGTATAAGCCAGGGAACCTTGTTGGCTAGGCTTATTTAGGCCCTTGGGCTGATAGCCTAGTACCTATCTATGAACCAGCAGGTGGCACAAAAAATACAATATCCATTGCTTCATTGGTTCATAGGTATATACTGGTTTTAACAACCATTAAGCCTTTATAAGCCTAACAGTGCAATCCAACCAAATTGTGTCCCTGTGTTTCACTGGTGTTTATTAGGAGGGGGAATGTTAGTTAAGAACTATATAAAGGTCGTTTGTGTGTGTGTGTGGGGGGGGGGTTAGTTTGGGCATTACTGCCTGTCTCTGTCTATGTGAAATATGGGATCCAGACCCAGGGTGAATTTCCGATTTCCCATTCATTGATCAAGGTTACACATAAATAGGGTTAGGGATGGGTTCTGCTTCACATGGATGGGGTGTCTGTTCCAGTGCATGGTTACACATAAATATGGTTAGGGATGGGTTCTGCTTCACATGGATGGGGAGCCTGTTCCAGTGCATGGGGATACTCTGTCTCACCAACATGTCATATTTGTGTCAGAAGCAAAATTTAAATCCTTGAATTTAGTGGTTCTGATGCTGTTAGTTTTGCAGATGTGCAAAAGGTCCATCAGAGCTGGATCCAAGAATATCCTGTATTCCAGGCATAGACTGCCTCTTAGTAACCTGTAGGAGACAGAGTATAGAGATAAAGCTTTAAGGTTGTATGTATAGGACAATGTGTTTATAGCCTGCATTCTCCTTTATGGGTGTTCCAGCTGCTGTCTGGTCAGGTACATGCCAAACAAGGCATTATACTTCGTGATGAGTTTGACAATGACTGAATACAGTAGCACTCTGACTTCCTTGGACTTGGCTGCTATGCCCTTAGTTATAAGTTGGGTGACATAGAATTATTTTCTTACTACCTTGGCCACATGTTGGTCAAAGTCCAGATTACATTTGTTCCCAGATCCCTGACTACAGGGGGGAAATCTAAGGGGTGTCTTATCTATGTTGTAATTAGCATGGGTGGCAGTTTTCCCAGTAGGTACTATAATGCATTTCTTGGTATTAAGTTTTAATCTGTGACATTGGCACCAGTCATTTATCTGTGTTAGACCCCCTTGTAAGATATTTGTGTCATGGGGAGGACTCTACAATAGTTCCCAATTTGCAGCCATATGCGAACTTGGTCAGCCAAAGGCCCTTGAATTTAGCCTTTATCTCCAAGAAATAGATGCTAAATAAGAGTGTTCCAAGCATGGACCCTAAGGAACCCTGCCAGTGACCAGTCGCTTAGTGGTGGTGGTATCACTTCCTTGGTCGTGTCTGTGATCCAGCTGGTAATCCAGCAAGTTGTGTAGGGGGTTATATCCTGTTTGGTGAGTTTGTCAACTATAACCAAGTGGACTATTGCATCTAACACATTTCCAGATCTAGGTATGAGGTATGCACTGTTTTCCCCTCATCTATTGCCTTGGTGACCTTCTCAGAAAAATCCACTAGGTTTAGTAGACATGACCTTCCCTTGACAAAGTGAAACTGGGTTGAGTCCAGTGTCTGAAGGTTGCTTATGTCTTTGCTGATCATTTCCTTGATAATTCGTTCCATGGCTTTGCATATTAGACTAGTCATACTAACAGGTCTGTAGTTTCCAGGGTTGGTTGATGGTCCACCCTTATGAAGAGAAATAGCAGTTGCAGTCCTCCATTTTTTCATGGTACAAAGCTTGTTTTGAGGCTATAGCTGAAAAATGACTCAAGTGGTCCTGACAGCTCATATTTCAAGCTATTTAGAAGTAATTCCAGGATACAGTCTGGGCTTTATGGTGTTTTTGGCATTAGCAAGCACTGTTAGGACCTGCTCCCTGTTAATATTTGGGAGCTTATGCTAGCAGATATTTCATAGGGGGCAGGGGTGAGTGGAGGATGAAGTTTGAGCTGAATTTGTCAGCCAGCAAGTTCACTTTGTTGCTGTGTTCTGTGAAGGTGAAACCATTGACCACCAATTTGGCGCCTTGAAGTGTGCTGCCTCTGATGTTCTGGACATAGCTGTACAAGGCCTTGTGGTTCTGTTTAGCCCATGAGGCTATCTGGACCTCATAATTGGCCTTATTGGAATTTTACTTCTCTTAGTTTCCTTTTTAGTTTAATTAGAGAGCTTCTATCATTATGGGAGTTGCTCTTCCTGGTTTTAGTCATGTTATATACAATAATATACCCTATTAAGGTTAAGATTCCATGAGAGTATTTTGTTTTAAGAGTTTGTTTTGGATTTACTTCTAGTAGGTGCAGCATTCTCTATATACCCATTTATATCATTGTACAGGGTCTCAGTGTACAGTTCCGTATAAGTTGCTGTAAATGTAGGATTTGGAAGGGCAGTGAATTTTGGCAGACTATCACTTAATAGGTTATAGTTTGCTTTGGAATAGTTCCTAACTATTACAGGCTTTGCTGGTGTTACCAAGCTGATTTTTATTTTTGAAGGTGATAGCTTTGTGGTCTGACCTCTCCAATGAGGACATGACATCCGGACAGAGTGGGACAGAACTCTTCCTTATTTATAAGTACCAAAAACCTCTGTTGGGTGTGCACACTATCTGGTACAGGACTTGTGCCAGTGAGTATGAGGCATTGTTTGTTTCCTAGTCATTAGAGGGGTAGTTAAGTCTCCCATGTATAGGATATTTAGTTTAATGGTTTGCATTTCCTGCAGGTCTATGTAAGAGATATGATATTCTATGGACATAGAGGGTGATGTGCAGCTTGCGAGTACATGCTGTGGGACTTTGTCTATGGTGATTTGCATGTGGATAAATTCCTGGGCATCTTCCTGTTTAACCAACTTAGAGTTATGCTTGTTGCTAATATAGATTGAAACTCCTCTACCTTTTGTCCCTAGCTGTGCAGCTGATGGTCTAATTGTGTGGAAGGCACTGAAGTCTTGCACTGCTGGAGTACTTTCTGCAGATTTAAACCATGTCTTGGTTATGGCACAGATGTCTATATTCTCCAGAATGAGGAGAGCTTGTAGGGTATGATGTTTCTTTTTAGTATTCTAGCACTGAAGCACAGAATCATCATCTGAATAACATCAATCCTACCTCATAAAGAGAAAGACTTAGAATACCAACATGAAAATAATCTTTCTACCTATCCTCTTAACCTTTCAAAATTAAAATGAATAGTCATTTCCAGTGACTCAGACTCTTATTCCCAAATACATAAGGCCTTCTTTCCAGTGGCATAAGTTTTCTCTTATGTTGCCCTTTCATCTTCCCATCCTTACCTGAATTGTTTTATCTCAGTTATATTCTAAGCCCGAAAAAACAAAAACTATAAACGATTCAAAAATCTCAGGAATAACTAAATACAATCTATCTGTAGCCTACATACAATCATCTGCAAATGGTCTAAACCATCTCCATTTGCACTGAATACCTGCTAGACATATCTCAATAGCCTGTGCCAATACCTCTGTGACTAGCACAAACAAGCTGGGTGACTGTTGGCACACTTGTGCATGGTTGGCAAAGATCTTAACCATGATGGCAACTGTGCAACCAATCCCCATTATTCAAATTAGATTTTTGTTGACATTCCCCAATATTTAAATACCAATAAAAATAAATGCTTTACTCTAACATAATACCACTTAAATATATCTGTCCTGCCAGACTTTCGAACCTGCCATCTTCCCCTGAGCTCTTATATCATTGTAATTCCACAAACTCCTTTTTAAAGCCTGCAAGAGCACAGCACTCCTAAAACATTTCACCTTCCAAAACTTGTATGATATTTCCCATGTATAGTCTTTCCAGCTGCTTTGATGTTCTGTACGTCCCACAGACCCCAATTCTTATTTGAATTTCCCTAGTAAGTTCTTCATTAACCACAAACCACATGTAGACAAATTATACAGTGCCTTAATCCAGGCATGAAAGTTCTTAAGAAGTCCAATTATTTCCCATATATTAAACAGAAAATGCCTTTCTACTATATAAAATGTCTTTTAATATCGAAGAAAATATTGCTGGCTTGTTCACAGCCCCCTGTATCAGTTTGTCTAAAAAATTCAGCTAGTTGCCTCAGCTTTCTTATGTAGTCCTGTCTTTAATAAAACCTCACTGACCCTTACCAATTAGAGAGCACTTTCTCAATCATCTTCACTAAAATCAGGGCTAAAATGCTAGCATCAACATTGGTTAAAAAACCTCCATGCTGCGTAACCTTGTTGACCCCTTTAGGAGTCAATACAACCCTAGAGCAGAAGAGGGAAGCAGGTAGATAACTTCACTCACAGTGCAGTTGTAAACTGCATATACTTATGATTTCAGACCTCCTTCATAGCTTGTAAAATAAACTACTCAAATCATCCTGGGCTTCAAATTAGACAGTTCATTAGAGACTTCCTCCAAAGAGATAAACATATTTAACTCCAAACTATTATTACTTTATTTCAGGCCCCTATAATTCACAATAACAGTCCCCCTCACCATATTTGCCAGCCTTTCCTGGTTGGTTAGCCTGATACCACTTAATATCGAATTGACACACCACTTGTTTGACACCCTCCATGTCACAGTGCCATTTAACATTATTGTCCAGCAAAGCAGTTATAGGTCTTTCCCTCCTTTTATCCAAACGACTCTCGGCCAAAAACCTGAATTTGCCAAATGCCTTTGTTGTCTGACTACAGTTAATACAACCGATAAGTCTGTATACTTTAAATATATATATATATATATATATATATATATATATATATATATATATATAGACACACACACACACACACACACACACACACACACACACACACACACACACACACACACACACACACACACACACACACACACACACACACACACACACACACACACACACACACACATATACACACACACACACACACACACACACACACACACACACACACACACACACACACACACACACACACATGTCCTGTAATACATGTGGCATTTAACTGTTCCTAGGTGGAATGCTGACTCGATCGTAGCCTCCAGCTGCTTGCCTAGTTAGACATAAAAATAAAACATTTGTTGCACACACATTGTATAATGCAGACATATATGCAGGATTAATGAACTTAAGGACTACCTCAGCATACCTCTTAACTGTCCAGATTTTCACAGAATGTCCAGATTTTTATGAGGAAAAAATAAATAATGGCCAACATTTGATTTACAGACGTCATATCCTTCAGAAAATACATAATAATTCAAAACTTGTTATTTTATGAACTTTCTAAGTTTATAAGAGCAATTTTTAAAAATCTGTCCCTATTTTTGGGCCTTTGACCTCCCATTATTTTTGGCATTGTTCAGATTTCTTGTGTTGAGAGGTTGAGAGGTATGTAACCTCATTCTTACTTAACCTATACAGTTGATTGACACTGAGCACATTTTCTCATTTAAGTGATTTACGCTGAATCAATATTGTACTTGCCTTTTCAAAAAGTAATGCGTGTCCATTATGGTATGCCTAGTATAAATTTCTCAGTAGTGACAAGGCAGTATAATTAAATCTGCCATACAAGATTCATGAAATGAAAAAACACACCTTCAGGGTTTTTAACTCATAGTATTAATATTAAACATCACCCAGACCTGAAGGCCTACTTGTTAAGTCAAACGAGTTCTTGAGATTAGGGTCTCTCTTTATATAAAATTGTTTGTTCATTTTAGTCATCATACTCTGAAAGTTATTATTTTTTCAAAGTGTCATATGTATTATAAAAATGTGTGTGTGTGTGTGTGTGTGTGTGTGTGTTATAATTATTGGGTAGTCATCTAGTTATTGTAATTTATACCATGACCACCCCATTAATATTCCAAAACATGCACGCTGATTGGTCAGCGTGCACTTTGTACATCGACTTATACTAATGGAAAAATGTCCGGCCGCCCGGACTTTTTCCATTAGTATAAGACTTTTTAAAACACTGTCTCGCTATGTTAAAGGGGTTTAACATAGTGAGACAGGTTTATAAAAAGCAACGGAGATCTCCATTGCTTTTTTTAAAGTTGTCTCACTATGTTAAACTCCTTTAACATAGCGAGACAGTGTGTAAAAAGCAATGGAGATCTTGCTTTCTCCGTTGCTTTTTTCAAAATTGTCTCGCTATGTTAAATGGGTTTAACATAGCGAGACAGCTTTAAAATAAGCAACAGAGATTCTCCATTGCTTTTTTTTAAGCTGTCTCGCTATGTTAAACCCATTTAACATAGCGAAACAGTAAAAAGCAACGGAAATCTTGCTTTCTCCATTGCTTTTGCCCACAGCTCTGATGTACTGCGTAGGCATATGCATGCGCAGTACATCATAACTGCCGCAGAATACCAGACAGCTGTGGAAGGGCAGTAAGGAGGTATTATACAATGCCATTATTTAAGAAAAGTAATTATTTTTTCTTAAATAATGTCATTGTATAATAGCAATAACCTACTTCTGGGTGTGGGTAATGCTGGATTTACCCATGGTTGGCTTTGTTTGGCCACTCGGGCTTCGCCCTCGTGACCAAACCAGGCCAACCGTGGGTAAATCCGGCATTACCCACACCCAGGCATGGGTTATTGCTATAATATTCCAGATACATACTGGTAGAGTGCTGAATCATATGTGGCCTACACTTGCATTATGCAGGTATTCAGAAAAGTTACTAGTATTCTCTGTTTGGATATCTACTGCAAAAAAGAGCATAGGAATTGTGATATGAATGAATATCTCAGCTTTACTTACATGCCCAGTTATATTCCGCTGGGACCATATATTAACCTTACTCATTTATACAGATTGTTGTAATATACCTGCTTTTGTAAAAGGAGTTTAAATACTTGTTATCATGTTATTGAAAGTGGGAAAAACATATTACACTAGCTGAGTGGGAAAATAATTACACAATCTTTAAGTTAGTAAGCCATTATGTTGGGTGAGAATGTGTTAGGATGTAGAAAATCTCATTTACTGTAGGGTTCTGGTGAGGTCCAGCAATCTTAGGGGAACCAATATTGTAGCTACTGGCAGATCACCCAGTGCAGATCTTAACATCAGCGGCAGATGTGGATGCCTATATGGTAAATCCCTGACCATCCTCAAAGCTCTCTGATGATGGTGTTCCAGATATTAATCACCATGAAGGTCTTCTGGTAGACTTCCATTCTACATTCTTGTGCAAAATACACATGGAGAATGTGCAGAGTCTCCTCTAACATCCATTTGGAAACTCTGACATGCCGCAGTCATCTGTCAATCGATATTGTAGTTGAGATGAATGTGCAATGAATACTGTAATAAGATGCTACATAGTTCATAGGTGTAGCGTTATGAGCTGGAACACTCCCATAGTTACTTTTTAAATTTGGCATATTGGAAAAGGTCAGCATTTATGTTTGCATGACCCTGCATGTCCTGTGTAACTTGAATGACATTAGTAGTTATCCGCAAGTACGCCAAGTGCCAGACTCTTATTCTGAAATCTGCATTGTATTCACATCTGTGCATTACAATGTGATTCAGAAACATACTATGCTAATGAATTCATTAATGATTTTACTCACAAAATGTGCTTAAGACAACTAATAGTATTCCTTCATAGAATATCTTTATCTGTTGTTGACCATATTAGTCCACAAGGTTACTGGCCTCTTTTCAGGGTAGACCTAAGGTGGTATTTCTACAAGTGGGTAAAATTGGGCAAGGCATCAGGAAACTTCCACTACTCTTTGAAGCTGATAGAAAACACTGGAGGGCTCCTATAGCAGTAAGAAAGACCCATAAGGGAAGCAGCAACGTGGAGGGAGAGAGAAAAGTATAGAGAGTTTGGAGATGGAAAGTGAGAATATGCAGAGAAATGTGTTTGATATGAAGCTTCAGAATGTAAACAAAGATTCCTGTGTAGTTGATGTTACAAATGAGTGTCATTTTGCTGTCTCAATGGAGAAGGAAGTAAGGGAGTATGTTGAAGTGGGACAGATAACAGAACTGGCATCGGGTGGAATTGCATATGACGTTCTGTTAAAAATAATCAAGCAGGATGATCCACGTCACACTTCTGCTGTTTCATGGGGTAAGATGGCCGATAACTTTTTCAGAAGTGCTGTTGACAGTAATGTGAAAAGAAACCAGGTGATGTGGCAAGGCAGGATGCAGCAATTTAATCTTTTGCAGCAGTGACAGAAAGTAAAACAGGAAAGCAGCAGCAAACTGAGAAGGTGTTTGGCTTCGTGGCAGCAGATAATGCAGTAACTAAAACATACAAAATGGTGACAGCTGGCAAAAAAGGAGAACAGCAGCAAACTGTAAGTAAAACTGTTTTTCAAAGGAAGAGAAGATGGGGAGGGGTGAAGGGCAACATGGCCAGCTTAATTCCTTAAGTTTCATGACCTATGTGCACCATTTCAGTGAATAAAGGACATCAGTGCAAATGCTGCCGAGAACACACAGTGTCAAATTGCAGAAGGCAAGACAACTTAATTTAGGTTCTGAGTGACAGCTATAACTATATTGGAGGTGCTTCATACATGAACCATTGATTACAGTATAGAGAAGCATAGAGAACCCGCAACAAACAAATTATAAATTGGATGTACTCACCAACTTGATATCCCAAATTCTATCAGATACCAAAAACTTCAAAATGCCAGCAACCAGCAACAAAGAAGAAATGCAAAGACTAAATCCTAAAGTACGTTTTCTGGAATCAGCCTTAACAACAGATGCAAACTGCATTCAGCGAATACATGTGGAGGTACAGGATGAACATAAAGCTCAATATAGCCTTACTAGGAAAATGGCAGACATTGTAGACTGACAACATTGCAATAACGTTGGTAGGCCTATGACAGATACCAGAGTTGAAAGACCTGATAGAATTCCTGCAGGAAAAACTTTTGTCAGCTGCAATTATGTACACAAGATAGTGATTGAGAAGGCTCACATTTTACTGAAACCTTTTCCCTAACAGAATCATCCACCTAGACAAATTATATTTAAACTATTAAAGTATGCTGATAAAGTAGCATTATTGCAAAGTCTGCAGGAGAGGAAATAATTTTTAAATGAGGGTTGCAAAGTGAGACTTTTTTAAGATTCCTCACAGCACACAGCTGCTATAAGGAAAGCCTTTGCACCTGTACTTTCAATGTGCTACAAAAACAGAATACAAACATCATTGGTTAACACTGCTATCCTATAAATAAAATGTAATGCAACGTACCACTCCTTTGAATCACCTGAACAGGCATTAGAATCCCTACAGTTTAAACTCATAATGAAAGAAGCAAGCTTCCAACTCACCCTGGGGAAATAGCCATATATATAACACCGACCCAACAACAACCTTCCACTCCAACCTCCAGAAGCAGTGAAAATGCTGAAGCATAGCTGGACAGCCCAGAAAGGCTTCATAAACCCCCTGCAGGAAGGCAGCTGTTCCACAGGAATCTCCAGGAGCCAGTAGAAACCATGGAAGATCAAGCAGGTGACATATTACCCTTAACTTCATGGGCCGAGAGGGAAGAACTAACAGAGGGGGAGGTCACTCCAATGATTCCACCACCTAAAGAAATGAACACTCTGCACCTCCCAATGACTGCTGCAGATGATAAGAAGACAGTGTTCCAACAAACTAAACAGAAAAAACAAACCACAGAAAAAATGTATATGAGCACACCTGATTATTCTGTTTGTATCCAGGTGACTACAGTCCTGCTAACTTAGAAGCAGGAGGGAGCACAGATGCCATGTGTGAAGCATTATGTGAAGCAGAGCAAAGATGGACTAGACTTATACAAAATGTATTATAGTCCTATTTTAACTACTTGGTTAACAGTTAAACCTATTGTTTAAATTCATACTCAGAGCAATGCAGTGAGTTACTATGGCTGTAACATTAACATATGTTAAGATATGTCTCTATTCCTTTATGGGGAAACCATGGGTGTCAAGCCTGTCACTGAGATGAAAAGCTGGGGTAGCTATTTATGATGCACTGTAACTTGGTTAGGATATAAGGGGGCATTTAACTGACACAGAGGGATGATGGCCAATGCTAAAGATTAATACAGGGACTGATTCTTTGATATTGTTCAATGTGTATGTACCTAATGCAGATGCAGCAAAGTTTTTCCAAACCCGTTTTATTAAGACTAGGACCTTTAATATGGAAGAAGGCCCACTTAACTGGGTGAGGTGATTTTAAGGCAACCTTATATTCTCTTATGGCTAGAACTACCCCTAAGGCTGAGACACATAAAAAACACCACAGTATTCTCAATGCAGAAATTAGCAATGTGGGTTACATAGTATTGCTAGAGTAATGAGACAGTGAGAACCAGACTACTCTTACTTTGCAACAGGAAGTCAATCAGGGAGCCATCTGGATTACTGGCTAATATCAAGAAGTTTAACTCTGGAAGGAGATTCACATTAGGAATTACACATTTTCAGATCATAGGGTAGTAGAATACAACATCAGTATAAACTGAGAAATGAAACCCAGAACAACATCTTGGAGGGTGGACCACCTAATTCTGCAAGAGCTATAAACAAGATACCTTGTGTTAAAAGAGCTAAAGCCCTAAATCACTGTAAACTCTCCTCTAAGTATGCCTTCATTTTTATTGGTGGGAATCCTGCAAAGGGGAGCAAAAGTCAATTTGCTCAGCAGCAAAAGCTGGAATGTTAGCAGGGGTGCACACAAAAATTATAAAAATGGAAAGCACAGCCCAGAAAAGATGGGGATACTATTTAAGGCATCCCTAAAATCCTGTAAGATAGCCAAATTAGAACATGCCAAAGCTGAGAAGGAGATAGAAATGACTTGTGTTTAAAAAGAGCCTCACTTCAGACATGGGCAGTGGGGAACATACCTGACAAATTACTAGCACATAGATTAAAACAAAGGAAAATTGAACAATGAATTCTAGCCATCAGTCATGATGGCAGAATACTAACAGACCACAACTGATAGCTGATAGTTTTGCAAAGTACTATGAGAAGTTATACACAAAATCACACTATCATGGAGACAGGAAAGAAAGGATATAAGAATGGCTAGCTACTAGCCCATTAAAGCAGCTATCCTCATGTGATAAACCTAAGTTATGTCAGTGAATCAGCAAGACGGAAATAACAGCAGCTGTAAAATCAATGGCGTCATGTAAAGCCCCTGACCCAGACAGACTATCATTGGTGGTATACATATCCTTTAAGGAACTGATAACCCAACCATTAATGAAGGTTTATAATGATTTGATGCAAAAGCAGGATATCCCTAACTCCATGCGGACTCAAAAATTATAGTGCTGTCAATCCTGGGAAAGGTCTTAGGGAACTGGCCAATTACAGACCTATATCTCTTTTAAACTCAGATGTCAAAATCTATGCAAATATTTCAGCTACACACTTCAGTTCTCTACTCCCTAATCTCATAAGTTCCTCACAAGCAAGATTTGTACAAGGAGATCCAGCTCTGACCACCTAAGGGCTGTAATTACAATGCTACAGGAGCAGGGCTTGAAGAATTTACCAGATTATGCCATTTTAGTTGATTATGAGAAAGCATTGAGGCTTCAAATAGAGAATACTGGAAAGGATGAACTTTCCTGAGGAATTTATATGTGGCATCAGGGCGATGTATAATGCACCCATAGCTACAGTCTTCACAGGTAGTTCCCTATCATCACCAGGCAAGGATGTCCCATCTCTCCCTCACTATTCCTGCTCACAATAGAACCCTTAATAAAGAAAATTCTCAATATTACAGATTTCCATGATTGGAATATCTTTGGAGAAGAAGTCCTAATACTGATGTTTGCAGATAACTGTCTGCATCTGACACAAATTCTTAAAGAGGATGCCATATTGATCTACTCAGAATTTGATGAATTCATCAAAATCTGTAGACAATAGGTTAATAACTCTAAGACAGAAAATTTTCCAGGAAATCTAGCAGCTCAATATGTAGCGGCTAATAAATTACCCCCCTTCCCCATTCAAATAGTGCAAACCTCTCCCTAGATACTTAGGGAACTGGCTCAGCCTCCCCTTTAACAATATGATGAACCTAAATGTCAAACTACTCTGGGAAGAATTATTAAAAGGGGTGCACAGTTCAGGAAGATTAAGGATCCCACTAATGGCATGGGTGAATGCACTTAAAATGTTGTTCTGTCCCAAAGTATATTATATCATGAAACTTTTACCCATCCCCTAACCCAACTTACAGCTGACAAAATTAACTAAACTGAGGCTAGACTACAATTGTGGTGTAAATGGAAAAGACTTAAAGATTGTATTTTATACATGTCACCAAAGGATGGAGGACTAGTGATACCAAATATCATACCTCTCAACTGTCCACATTTTTGCCTCATATTTCTGGTCTGTTGCTCATAAAAATTGTGGTTTTCTGGAAAATCACCAAGGACTGAAGTCATTAGATAATGATGCATATTTGAGTTTCAGACTTTATATCCTTCAGAAAATGAATGCTAACACAAAACCTGTTATTCTACCCACTTTATAAGGTTATAAGAGCAATATTTAAAACCTGTCCCAAGTTTTGGGCCTTTGCCCCCCACATCCATTTAGGCTTTGTCCAGTTTTCTTGCCTGAGAGTTTGAGAGATATGCCCAATACCAGTAGGTTTGCCATGCTTTACTCATTCCATGTGGCCTATCCATAAACATATCAAACCACCCAATGTGGGCAGAAATGAAAGCAAAATTGCTAGGTGGTGCCTCTCCATTAGCCTCCAGTAGTGTTACTGTAAACATCTGAAACAGTTGCATTGCATAATAGCAATCCTTCAAGCTCTAAAACAATTGCAAAAATGCGTAGACAACAAGTTTCAGGTGATAATAGATGCCCCAATGTGGGGACATCCCAAAATAGTGACTGGAGATTCAGAAATCCACTGGACAGACTGGGAAGAGAGAGGAATTCATTCTGTCCCTCATTTTCTATAAGAAGTGGACTCTACCCTTACATTAGTCTGCTTTGAATACCTAATGAGGAAATACTACCTGAAGAGGAGGAATATTTGGAAATACTTAAAAATTAGGTATGCAATATTCTTCTTAGGTATCTCAGAACTCAGAAGCTCTTAAACACCCCCCCCCCCCCATGGTAAGGTTTCTAATAGGTACAGAGGAAAGAAGAAAGAGGATAAAACTATGAACAATCCATATTTTTGGAAACATATATATCTCGAGGCTGACAAGACCCATCAGTCAATTAGAAGTAACTTACACTTAACCTAGGACTTAACCAACTTCTGCATTAATGACTTATCAACAAAAATGGTTTAGCAAGTTGAATATACCCCTACACATAGGAATATCACCTAAAAGTGTTATTTAGAAGATATTGGTTTTAGAAAAAGGCAGTAGAGGTGTGACAATGTGAGCTATTACCATCTGTACTAGACAGAATAGGGCAGTGCATGTGTAACATAAGCCAGCATAGTTAGCTGCAGTTTTGTAAATAATTTTCTGTCATTTGACTGTCACACTGACTTGTACAGATGCTTGTATTAAAAATGTATTAACAGTGTTATTATAACTGATTAAATGTTTACATTTAAAGAAAGAATTCTACAATTTTCAAATACTGAAACAAATCTTAGAAAAGCTCTGAGTCTGTACTCTACCAGAGTCATTGTCTGAGCATAAGGTGGCACAACTAGTAAATCTGTGCCAGTGTTTCCCAGGAGTGTATGTATGTGTGTGTGTGTGTGTGTGTGTGTGTGTGTGTGTGTGTGTGTGTGTGTGTGTGTGTGTGTGTGTGTGTGTGAGTGTGTGTGCATGAAAATCAAATACCCAAGTGTGGGTGTGTCAGTCACTTGGAACTGCTCTTGGGGGAAATTGTGTTTGATGTAGAGCTGTATTTGAAAATACTGAGTAAATCCATCCCAGTTTTAGTGACTGTTACTCACCTGTGTCAGTGGTGAGGATTGAGGCTCCTTGATTACTGGCTTAGAGGTAAAAAGAGGCTGTCACATATTGGTGTCAGAGCGGTGGGATATTCATTGAATTTCAGTAGCCTGTTGCCAGTTTTCACTGAAGGTGTGTGTACTCTCAACAGCCACAAAGTGATCATTCAGAGTTTCATTGCCACGACAGTTTTATTTATTTTTGTCAGTTTAGTTTAGTCAGGAAAGTGCAGCTGCAGTGCAGACCAGTGGCCAAGAAGACAACCAGTCTGATGTTGGGGATTTGCAGTCATCAGAAACAGGATAGCTTACCTTTTTCTCAGAGGATTTAAAAATTCATCTGTAGTTAAAGAGACTTGAACTGGAGGCCAAATGCTTGGAGAACAGAGACTGTGACATTTGGAGGCTGAAGAAAAAGAGAAGCAGCTTCAGTATGAACCGAGGTCAGATGTCTGGAGATCAAAGAAAATCAGAGACTGTGGTGAGTGGAGGCTTAAGAAAAAGAGAAGCAGTGACAACATGAGAAGGAAATGCTGACCCTTTGCCATGATCATGGAGATAATGGGGACAAGAATAACCAGACCCCAGAAGCAATAAAGGTCAGTAAATTCCTTCCACAATTTGCAGAGGGGGATGTGCTTGATAGTTTTATTCATATATTTGAAAGAGTAAGTCAACAGTATAATGTTGACCAAGGGCTCTGGGTACGGTTCCTGACCCCCTTATCCATGATAAACCTGTAACTGCTGTTTTTAAATTGTTTGATATGAATTGTTTAAACTATGATAGAATGAAACAATGTTTATTGAACTGTTATAAGTTAACATCTGAAGCTTACAGAGAAAAAGTTTTATGCACATAATCGCAAGGCAGATGAAAGTGTATGTGATTATATTGCTGAGTTAAACACTTATTTCCATAGGTGGGTGAGTGGGTGTCAGGTCACAACTTTTGAAAAACTGGCAGACCTTTTGGTGAGGGAAAAAGCCCTTAATACTTTTTCTGAGGACATGAGAATCTGGTTGGCAGACCGATAGTATAACTCTACAGATGAGCTGGGGAGAAAAGGGGATCTCTACTTAGCAAGCAGGGCATCACTGCACAAGAAGGGGATATACAGTGCTGCAAATGGATATAAGGGAACCCATGATTTGCAGCCTAAACCACCTAAACAAAGTCTACCAGTAACAGGGAAAGCCACTATTTTAGGTACACAGCTAGGATTAGGGGGTTAGATGTTTTAAATGTAACCAAAGGGGCCATGTAGCATTAAAATGTCCACCAAAGCAAGGTGGGGAACAAAAGGTGAGGGTGCCAGCAAGCGTGAATAACACAGTGCCAGTATTAAGTTGTTTGGAGACAACAGGGGTACCAAACTGTCACCGGCATTTGTATCCAATCTTACTGGATAGAAGACAGGCCACTGCTAAGACAGACAAAGCCTCTGACATAACCATTGTGAAGCTTGCAGTGGTTAAAGAAGAGCAGTACTTGTTTGGGCAGTCCACTCTAATCAGAGTTTTAGGAGGAATCCCATTCCAAATACCTGTAGCCATGGCTCTCCTTGACTGGGAGAGTGAAAAATGAAGCAAGCAAGTAGCTGTGTTTGAGGATATTCCTGCAGACATCTTGATAGGGAATGATTTTGATAATACAGTACCCTGTGTGCATGCAGTTACATGCAGTCAGGCTTGGAGACAGGCATGTAGGTCTGGTAGGCTGGTGGACACCCCAACAGACCCCACACCTGAAGGTGGGGCTGGTGATGTGACTATTTCAGGGAGAGATCTACCCTGAAGCAGTGAGCCTGAAAGTGAGCGACAGCTGCTGGTAGGTACTGATGTTCCAATGAACAGGTGACTGCAAGGACAAAGGTGAGTGGCAGTACCCAGGCTGACAGTAAGGCACTGCTGTCAGAAGATACTAGGCTTCCTGTAGAAGGGGAGCTGGGAGGGTTCATGAAAGTAGAGTTGAGACAGGCTCAGGTTTTGGACCCTACCTTACGAGGCTTGAGGGAGGTAGCTAAGAAAGAACCTGATGCTCAAGGAAAAGGGGAGTCTGTATACTGGAACAAAGAGTGGACCTGTGAGGGAGGGCAAGAGGGTGAGGTAATACAGCAGTTGGTAGTGCCAGGCCTACAATCTGGCACTTCTAGCATTATCCCATGACATTCCTTTTGCAGGCCATATGGGCATAAAGTGTACCAGGAGTCATATTATGCAGAACTTTTATTGCCCTGGGACTGCAAAGAATGTAACAGGGTACTACAAGACCTGTGAGCAGTGCCACAATGTTGGCAAGGTGGATGCCCTTGCCTGTGATTAAGGAGCCATTTCAGAGGGTAGCTATGTATATTGTGGGGCTTTTGAGTACCCCAAGTTCCACAGGGAAGAAGTATATCCTGGTGGTAGTAGATTATGCTACTAGATATCCTGAGGCAGTGGCTCTATCCTCCATCGAGGCAGAGAAGGTGTCAAATGCTTTGCTAGAGATTTTCAGCAGGGTAGGTTCCCCACGAAAAATACTGACTGACAGATGTGCCAATTTCATGTCAGACCTGCTGGCTTGTCTGTGGAAGCGTTGTGGATTGAAGCAGCTAAAGACCACCCCCCTATCATCCCCAGACTAATGGTCTTGTGGAGAGGTTAAACTCTACACTAAAGACCATGCTACAGGCATTTGCACACTAGTTTAAGAGAGAATGGGAGAAATATTTGCTCCATCTACTGTTTGCATACAGAGAGGTACCCCAGGAATCCACAGGTTTTTCACCCTTTGAGTTGCATAAGCATAGGGTGATGGGGTCTTTAGATTTGATTCATGATGAGTGGGAGGATGAGTATGAATCCCAGGAGTCTGTTGTGGCATATGTCCTAAATCTCAGGACGATGCTTAGGGAGCTCACAGGCTTGGCCCAGATGAACCTGGCAGGACCCTAACAGCAGAAAAAAGGTCTGGTATGATAGCAATGCTCATGCCTGAGAGTATTTTGTGGGACAGCAGGTTATGGTACTCATTCCTGTCAATCACAATAAGCTGCAGGATGCTTGGGAGGGACCTTTCAAACTGGTAAGGAAGGTCAGTAATTTTAATTACATGGTAAACCTGCTAGGCAGAAGGCAGGGGCACAGATTGTACTATGTTAATATAATGAACCCTCAGCATGTCAGGGAGGTCCTGGGAAGACTGCAAAGGGTAGGGTTGACTATTAAGCCCAGTAAGGGTCAGGCGGGTGTGGCAGAAAAAAAAAAAAACATAGTGGCACCCTGTGTGGCTTTGGCTGCTTTGGCTCCACAGATAAATGTGCATTATTTGTCTTATTTTAAATCAGAATCAATAGAAAACCAGAATCAAGAACAAAAACCGAAGGTATGCTAACTTATACTGCTGCTATACTCCTAGAAATTCAATCTCTTAGTCTACTGTGTTGTGTATTTGATGAGCTGCTGTTTGGGAGGCCTATAAGGCCTAACACACTCCAGGAACTCAACAAACTGGGACTCATATTACAACATGTCCATAAGTGCTTTGGTGGAGAAAACATGTCCCTCACCACTCAGAGGATGCGTATTAAAAGAAGGAGATATGACAGAGCAAGGAAATGTGGTTCTAGGGCTGGTATAGCTGCAAGACTTAAAACCAACCCCCACAGGCCTGCACTTCCATCCATGCTACTAGCAAATGTTCAGTCTCTAGATAACATGATGGATCACTTAAGACTGGAACTCTCCACAGAGTAAGGTGAGAAACTGTTGTTTTCTTGCAATCACTGAGACATGGTTGAACACTAATATTAATGACAGTGCAGTCCATGTGGAAGGGATGACATTATTTCAAGCTGATAGGAACCAGGCTCTCAGTGGTAAAGCCAGAGGAGGGGGCATCTGTATTTATGTAAACAACAACTGGTGCAACAACTGTGAACTAGTTAAGACTCACTGCTCAAAGAACGCTGAGTTTATGTCACTATAATGTAGACTCTTCTACCTGTCAAGGAAGTTTAGTGGTGTGAGCATTACAGCTGTGCACATCCCTCCAAATACCAATACCAAAGAGGCACTGGCTACACTTTACCAGTTCATAAATGATACACAGAACAAGAATCTAGAGTTTGCTTACATATTAGCAAGTGACTTCAACAAAGCCAATCTGAAATCGGTACTACCCAGATTCTACCAGCATGTGGAATTTCCAACAAGGGGGGAAAACATACTGGACATTGTCTTCACCAAAGTTAATCAAGCGTATAAAGCAATGCCCCATCCGCACCTGGTTAGTACAGATCATCTGGCCATTATGCTAGTCCCTGTATACAACCCACTGTTAAACAGAAGCAAGCCATCTAAGAAACTAGTAAAGGTTTGGCCAGAAGGTGCATTCTCAGCACTACAGGACTGCTTCAAAAGCATGAACTGGGATGCGTTCAAGGAGGCAGCTACAGTAAACCACCAAGTAGGCCTTGAGGAGTACATGGAGTCAGTGATGGCATACATCACAAAATGTGTGGATGATGTCACAGTCACTAAAAGCATCACCACATGGGCAAACTAGAAACCATGGTTGACAAGCAGGGTATATGAGCTTCTTTAAACAAGAAATGCTGCATACAGACCAAATAATAAAGATGCACTCAGGGCATCCAAAGCTAATCTCAACAGAGGATAAAGGAGGCAAAACATGATTATAGCCAGAGAATACAGGGTCACTTCAATGACACCAGAGACACCAGAAAGCTGTAGCAGGGGATATAAGCTATAACAGACTACAAGCCTATTTCTTCAAAATATGACAGCAACATCAAACTCCTGAATGAACTTAACAACTACATCAGTAGGTTCAATGAGGGGAACACCGTGGCAACTAATCTCCCCATCAAAGAAAATGAGGAAGTACTCTGCTTCAACCCAGTGGAAGACTGGAGGATCCTAAGCAGGGTAAATCACAGAAAAACAGCTGGCCCTGATAACAATTGAAGGAGAGTGCTTAGACACTGCCCTGCTCAACTGTCATCAGTACTTGTGGACATTTTCAACATATCTTTGTGCCAGGCCCGAGTACCAAGGTGTTTCAAGACTACTACTGTAATACTTCTACCAAAGAAATCACAACCAGTCAGCCTAAATAACTACCCTCCAGTTGCTCTAACTTCAACAGTGATGAAATGCTTCAAGCGGCTGATCAAGGACCACTTATCTGCAAACCTACCAACATCAATAGACCCGCTGCAATTTGCCTACAGGGCCAGCCACCTAAAACAGATGCCTTCTCATTTTCTCTTCATGTATCCTTGGCACATCTTGACAACAAAAATGATTATCTAAGAATGTTGTTCATTGATTTTAGCTCCATCTTTAATATGGTTATCCCTCAACACCTGATTGAGGAGCTTGCCCAGCTGGGCATCAACACCTGCTTATGTAACTGGATCCTGGACTTTCTCATTGATAGACCCCAGAAAGTATGCGTGGGCAATAACACCTCATGGAGCTTAACACTAAGCATGGGAGTCCCTCAGGGATATGTCCTGAACCATCTGCTGTTTACCTTACTAACTCATGATTGCATCGCCAGATATAATTCGAACAAGATTATCAAGTTCGCAGATGACACCACTGTAATGGGTCTTATCAGGAGTGGAGACGAGACTGTCTACAGAGATGAGGTGAATCACCTAATTAACTGGTGCGATATTAATAACCTGATGATACAAATACAAGTTGTGAATTTATACATCCTAACACTAAGAAGAAATATACCTTCAGGTGTTTTGCAACTTGTAATACCACTACCATTTTGTATATGGCATGCTGTAAGGTGTGTCAAGCATTCTACATAGGGAAATGCACAAGATAGTTGAAGGACAGAATTATTGAACACAAATCTGAAATATTTAGAGAGGTAGCAACCAATGGTTTGGGTAAGCATATGAGGGAAAAAGGAAGTACACATACATTTAACTTTACAGTGACTGACATCAGACAGAAGAAAAAAAGGGGGGATCTTAATAATGAGTTAGAAGTATGTGAATACTCATGGATCACACTTTTAGTAGCTGATTGGTTTCCATGCTTAAATACACCAGTAAGTATTAAACATATTTTAAAAAGAAGACAGTTAACTTTAAAATAACATCTTGTGTGGATGGGTCTTAGTTAAATGTTTTATTTATTTTATGGCTATACTGACTTTCAGTAACATTTTACTTGTATATATGTCTTTAAACTGAAGTGCTTAATACAACTGTATCGTGTGATTGTTCCTATGGTTTGAATTTACTATTTAAATGAAGGCATTTGATCTCTTTTTTTACACACTGATGAAGGGTTGATCCTGAAAGCTTTGTGATTCTTTTCCTGTTTGGAATAAAAGCTGCATTTTACCTCAACAATTCCAGGTTTTGGATTTTTTTACTACTGACACCCCCATGGTGCCAGCATCCTGGATCTGGTGCTTACCAATATGGGAACTACTGTAGCACTCCCAAAGTGAGGGCTTCCCTGGTGGGATCTGATCACAAATCAGTCTCATTTGAAGTAACTATCACACCTGACCCCCCTCCCAGCAGCAACTAAACTAAATAACTTCTCCATAGCAGATCATAACCTCTTACAGGATGGTACTCCACCTCTCCTCTCAGATGGAACTGGCAACTATGCCAAATTCTGCACCACTGCTTTATACAAACATCTGTATAACTGTATTAACTCAGTCATACCTGATAAGACCAAAACAAGCTCCTCATGGAAGAGCAAACCTACCAAGTGGACAACTGCCATTAACAGGTCATCTCTGAGTAGTCTGTATGAAACAGAATAAATGATAGTGATTTCAGACGATCCCCATAGAACAGATGGTGAAGACCTTGCATTTTCTTTGTGAGGAACCTGTGTGGTTTCTCCAATTGCTGCAGGTACTTAGAAAAGTACATACCAAAAGGGTGTTGTACTCAATTATTGGTCTGATGAGGGAGATTTCAGGGAAGTACTAACCTTTTGTCTGGAGGCAATGCCCTTACTTATGAGGTAAGAAATATAGAATGCCTTGCTTACCACTGTGGGGACATGGTGGTCAAAGATAAGGTTGCTGTCAACCTGTATGTTCAGGTCTCTCACCACTGAGTGCATACTTAAGGTGTTGCTATTGATGTGGTAGTTAGCAGGAACATCACTTTTACTGAAAGGAATGATAATACATTTTTTTGCATTGAGCTTAAGGCCATGACTTTGGCATCAATCATTTGTTTGTGTAAGACCTTCTTGTAGGATGTTGACATCATTTGGAGATTCTATGACTGCTCCCAGTTTGCAGTCATCAGCAAACTTTGGAAGATATAATAAGAAAAATAATAAATAGTAAAAAAATAGAAATGTGTATATATGTGTCTATAAATATGTTTGTTTGTGTCTTTTGGCTTTTCCCAGTTAGGGGTTGCAACAGTGGAACTCCGGTACGCTAATGATTGGTAGTGGATTTTTATGTACCGGGTTACCAGCCCTGATGCACAACCTTCAACGAAGGCATGCCTCCACACAGAAGACGCTCTAGCTGAGAATCGAACGAGACATCTTGCTATGAGGCGACAATGCTACCGCAGCACCACCACCGCAGTATCGTACATTTTGTAAATATGTAAATATTTTTCGTGTTGTGTTAAATAAAGGACCTCTTATTCTTTTTGATATTTGCCATGGAATCTTTTACATCTATCTGAACTACCACTAACTCAATTAGACAGGACCTTGGTCTAATTTCTCATCTGAAGTATGGCACACACTGATGCCACAGGAATACTACTTTTGTTTGATTCTCCTGAAATCATATTACTGCATTTTCAGTGTCACATATCATTGTTCACAGATTTGACTTCTCATGATAACAAGTCATGGCAAGGTAAGGCGCAACATCCTGAGATTTACATGATTTTCTTACTGGCATGTTTAACACCCTGCTACAAATGCATTTTACTATACATCATATGCAGTCATGTTGCTATTGTTGTTATGTAGATCACTACACATGAACATGTTCCAATTGTTTGTCACAAGTGGTTACACAGATATCCATAGGAAAGCATACTTGTGCTCATCATGGCATGTTTTTCTGTAGGTACTACGACTGACTTAATGTTTCATCAATATAACACATGCATTCTACAGTCTAAGAGCACATGCTTATGCCACTACCAGTTCTATATACATATGGCACAACATGTATACATCTTCAGTGTGTGGTTCCATACATTCCCTAACATATGTAGGACCCTGCCAAACCTATCTTGTCTGTTTTGCATCACAAGTTGATTCTGCATTGTATGACTGTATCCTCAAATGGTATCCAGGTATTTCATGACAGTCATATATACAAAGGCCTTATAGGCCATGGAACTCATGGCTGAGATGCTGTGTGCATCCTCTGTCACTGTTGTAACCTGCATGATGTCTTCACATTTGAAGTGTTGTCTTGGGATAGTATGTAGCCTGCAGTATGGCAAAATTGAGGT
Organism: Protopterus annectens; assembly: GCF_019279795.1. Lineage (NCBI taxonomy): Eukaryota > Metazoa > Chordata > Ceratodontiformes > Protopteridae > Protopterus > Protopterus annectens. Next base: position 1,145,410,512 of record NC_056729.1, on the reverse strand, counting down.
ATACTATGTTGATGATGTGTCATGTTTTTGGCTTGTTGCCATGCTGGTTGTCTACAAATGTTAGGTCATATTTTCAGATTGCCTTCCCACATCTCATGTAGAATCCCGGCCTCTTCTAGTGCATTTACTGCATAATTCATATTTGCATTTTTCCTTCAGAATCTGCAATTAAACAACAATATCACTGGACATTCCAAGCAAATGTGCCCTCTGCCAAATGATTGCCACATCCTAGTGGAGTAATCTGCCAATAGGAGTTTGCCACTTTTTATTGTCATTAGATGTAGACAACACATGGAGTCTGCAGTTAGCCTGTGACATACTCTTTAGCATATGTGCCTGACTTCAGGTTGTTCTAGGAATCATGTCTGCCCCTTTTTTTGCTGAAGTTCAAGTTGTACTTTTACAAACTACATTGGGCACAACAACCTTTTGGAATCTGACCCCTGTTTTCTTACTTAGTCTACTGTATTATTTCCATCCATGTATAAAGATCTAGCACAGGGATAGTTTGCATTAGCCATGCTCTTGCTCACTATCACTACCTACCCACAGCTGCATACCACTGCAGCTCTACAGCTTTCTCTGAATCAGGGACATGCATCAGGCTGTATGAATCTGATGGAGATATGTGTGTAGAGCAGCATGTTTCTGAATGTGTTTATTTATTTATTTATGTAAATGTGTTCACTAGGATAGTGCACTGATCAGTACTGACTGGTTTCAGGCTCGTCATCTGAATACTCCCTGTATCATTTTTTGTTCTGGTAAGGGTAAACAAGCCAAAGTTTTCCTTTGAGAAGTGCAAGAGGGGACTGCTGTCTGGGTGTATTTGATTCTTTTGTTTTCTGGTTTGTATATTTTGATTTATTGTATTGTACTTTTATTTAAGTATAAAGAATCCTTTTCTGGAGTGTTAATACAAACAGCAAATATTATGTTTTCCTTTTATATGGTAAAGGAATTAAGAAATAGCAAAGTTGCAAAATAGTATTTTTATAAGGAAGCAGGACAATGATTTATTCAGAAAATGTCAGCATAGACTATATGAGTAGAAATAATTTTGCCTGGGTTGCAATTTGTATTCTTAGATTTTTTTATCCTTTATTTATTTTAGACTAATTTTTAATCTAAATATACAAATTTTTGCCGAATCTAAATCTTTTCTTCCCTTTGAAACCAAAATGATTAACAGCATGTGAATATTTATAAACCAATATGACATATGTCCCAACATAAGTTCGGAGTGTACACATACCGATTGAGGTGTGTCATTGGGTTATTTTTGCACATATGGTAGGGGTGAGAGAGAGAGTTAAATTAACAACTAATATATCCTTGTAGTTTTCACTACATTCTTAGTCACTGCAGTGATCTGTCCCTTACATGTATTATTACACTACCCAATGGCCTTATATTGTACAATGGTATGTTTGTAGTTTATTATACATGTGACCTGTGTCTTACATACAGGCATGACAAGATGCAGGTTTTAATGCAACTTATGTTGAGAATTGCTCTCATACACTTTAGGTTAGATGCTGGAATGACAGGTTTGTGTTCATATACATTATCTGACTATATACACGTCTGACTATCAGTTATATGTCAGTAATGGCTGCGTACATTTCTTGGATCATCACACTGATTTTACAGGGGGACAGGGTACCACGCTGGTGATGTGGGCCATTTATCTGGACATGCTGGACAGATTAAAACAGTTGAGTAGTTTGAATATGCATACAACTTTCTATTTGAACATTCTAGCAAATTCTATACAGTTGTTGGGTGTAATGATGCATACAACTTTCTATCTGAACATTGTAACAAAATCTGTACAGTTGTGGTGTATGATTATGCATACAACTTACTAGCACTCCCGGGATTCAAACCCCTGCTGTGTGTGACAAAAAACAGTTAACATCATGGTACACTGTGCTATCAGGGAATTGATGTGAAGCTTTCTAATGTTTTCTGTCTAAGTCTCCTTCAGTTGTACAATATGACTGACCTCTTGGCACTTCCAACATTGTTATACAGACCTTCATACACATTTTATCTTCATATCAGAGTGTGGGTAACACTGCTTAATACAACAGTACTAGTTATAGTATGCAACAGTTCAACATATGAAAGAAGAGTAAACAGAAGCACTCCAGGGGTTATACCTTTATAAACAGAATATTACACCTTTATTTCTACTGGTACAACACTTTCTCAGGCTCATATTTATTTGTTATGACAGTACATGCAGAATAATTACTAACCTGCCTCGCGACGCAACCTTTTAACCTAGCATCATGGGCTTGCTGGTTCGCAGCCCGCTCATCTGCAGCTGCCAGAGAAATACAGTGATATTTAGCCATACCTATCCATAGTATACACAAGCTAGGCAATTATTACCTACTTAGTAGAATGAGTACTTACTCAGTACTGGGGCATTAGTCTTCTGCCGAGATTCCTGGATCCACTGTTCCAGTACATCCCCCCTCTTCCACTTCAGGTCAGCATGGTAGTGCCTGACCTGCTCACCAGTCTGGGGGATTCCTGTGGCACTGGTGAGGTCACAGGTGAGACTGTCCCAGGCCTCTATTTTATACTGCGAGCCCTGGTACTGGCCCTGCAGTAGTCTCTCCTTATGGTGTTTTACCAGGAGCTATACCATGATTTTTGACTCCTGGATGCCCCAGTGCTGTACTCTAAATTGAGTGTCTTCACCCACTCCAGCCATTCTGCCTGCAGTTGGAAGCTACAACCAGTTATGGGTAGTATTCCCACCTGTGGGGTTTAAATACAGCCAGTTTTCCATACTTTTCCATGATTGGCCGGTTTTTAATAGGCTAAGGTATGGGCACACCTGCTTACCTAAGGTTGACACTGCTTAAAGAGGTATACCACTAGGCAGATTGAATTGGCTGCCCTACACATTGCTTACACTTACTATGTTGAGCTGTGCAGCAGTTAGCATTGCTTAATAGTTAATTAGCATTATATTTGACTTTTGGCAGTGATTTATTATTCATTACAGGTTATATATTTGTCTGGTATCCATGATTCATGTGTACATACACTGTATGGGGTCTTGGGGACTTCTACACTTTATTACAATAACACCTCACATTTATGCTTACTGCAATACTCCAGTTCACATATTTATGTTATGTAGTAGATTATACAACATCACACTGTACATAGATTCAGTTCACATATTTGGTTTGATTTTCCTATGGTGAGGATTAGTTTGCTGATACCTAATTCATATGTATTGCTATGATGGCTTAGTGGTAAACTACTCTGACTATATTGTGCAGGGTTCTGAGTTTGAGCCTTGCGGAAGCTGTTTATTTTGTTGCTGGGCAGAACATGGGCCATTTGGTACAGAGTGATTAAGGCGCTTTAAAGCAGTTGTACGCGGGTGTGCGAAGGTTTGAGTGGAGCTAAGCACTGCTAACTTCCAGTTACAGTTTCTAACACTCAGTTAGCTTCTACTTTGTTTAATCTGTGTAGGTAATGCGTACCCCCTGCGCAAACGCACTTAAACATGCTTACCAGTGCTTATATATGCTTACTACTGCTTATTTGTGCTTAAACCTGCTTACTAGTGCCTTATTCATTATGACACTGACACTTCACATGTGTATTTAATGCAGTACTCCAGTTCACATTTAAATGTTATTTAATAGGTTATACAGCAAATAAATGAATAAAAAGTGTTCATATACAGATTTCACATGGAGAATGGTATGTGCTGCAGTAGGACTCGAACTGGGAATGCCTGCTCGTTAGGCGGATGCCCTGCCCACTACACTATTGCTGTGCTGCTTCATTTGCATATATCTTCCTTGTTATCCTCTTCAGCCTTTAAGCTGCTTTAACCGTAGCTAAGCGATGGGGACACCTGCACCCCTACGATTAGCTGTACTCAGATTTAAGAACAGTATAACAGGTTTTCTTCAGTTTATTTATATGTACTGTTGCTGTTGTACACATGGGGACTGTTGGTGGGGATATGCAGACACCTATGAGTGGCCTCACTTATTTATTTCCACTTTCTGCTGTTCTACTTTGCAGGGACGTATTTATTCTGAGAGCTCTGCTCTCAGACACGCCCCCTGCACTCGTACATGCTCCATGTATGCCTAGGAGGTCAGGCAGCACGCCTTCATCAATATGCATGGCACGCTGCCATCCTCCTCCTAAGCGGCCACTTCCATGCAGGTCTAGACTAGTCCTGCACAGAAGATTAGTAAATCTGGGGGTATGTATTTACCATTAGTAATCTCTTGCTCTGACCTCTAAGCACTTGTACAATATATAACATCCTACAATTTCCAAGAATAATTCTTCTTCTCACTCTTTTGTTGTCATGCTGATTCCATTATTCCACTGGTAAAATGTAAACTTAAACATGATGTAACATTTTACATAATAGCTCTCTTTATTGTGAACCAGTTTGTATTACATCTGTTTTCCACTTTTAGTTACTTTTCTTACATTCACATTGCTACTACTTTGAATGTAACCAAGGCTGAGCCTGTAAACGGTCATCCTGTGATCAGTGCTCTACCCCTGTAACCAAAACAAAAACAATAAAAATAAATAAATAAATAAATAAATAAATAAGTAAAAATAAAGACACAAATAGGTATGTGTATTTTACTTTCCCTGACTTATTTAGATTCAGCAAACTATTTCTGAAGCGTATTTGGTTTAATAAATTTTGTTTCAAAAGTGCATGCAACACTGAATAAAAACTTAGAAAGAAATAGATTTTAGCAGTCAGGAATAAGTTGCTAAATATAAAAGAAAACATTCTAAAAGAATCTTAAAAGTTCACTCCCCCAGTTTCAGCACGACTTGTGCAGGAGCTCCAGAAGTCAATATGTCTGTCATGCGATCCAGGAATAACCTGTAGGGACGTGCACAAGCACCCCTGCACTAGTCCTGCACAGACTCAGCCCCTGTATGCAAATTACCCCAATTGCAGGAGTACTCCATGCAAATGAGGTGAATTTGTGATCCAGGAAGCTAGAAACTGGCTGTGCAGGACTAGTGTAATCAGCAGAAATGTACTCCGCCAGTAACAGAGTACATTTCTGCAAACTACAAAACGGAGCCATGACAGCTCCAACTAAAGGGTGGATATTATGTAGAAAGCATGCCAATGGCCAAATATAAGGCCATTGGCATGGAAAACAGTTGCAAAAATAAAAAAATCAACTTTTATTTTTTTTAGCCGATGTCAGCTGTTTAAGCATAGGGCAGCAGCGCGCAAATGGGATCGGGTGAAAATAAAAGGAAAAAATACTTAAAATAAGCATTCTAACCAAAAGCACTATTTTGCCATTATACTCAATGGCAGGCAGAAGACAACATGGCTACTGAATAGTGGTTGCTAAGTAGGGGTCTCAGTGTGGGACATGTAACTATGTATCAGTAGGCAATCCTATGCAAATGAGGGGAATGATACTGAATCCCAGATTTCCCCTGCATGCTAGTCAGCACCCATCAGTGTAAGAGCAGGAATAGCTTGGTGCAAGCCTATGAGTTAGCTGACATCATAGGCGGTGTGTCAGGCATACTGTAAGCAGACTGGAGCCCTGTGGCTTGGGTTTGCCCTTAGCTTAGCAGAGCTAAGTAAGGGGGTGTGTCTGAGGCTGCCTAGCACTTTTTATATTGCCTAAGTGGGTGTGCGTGCCGCACACTGGGTTTTAAAGGAAAAAAAAAACTAAACCAGGCTATAGCAGTTCTAGGCACATTTGAGCACTGTGTTTGCACAGCGTGCCCCGGGATTAAACAGGAAGGCAATGGGAAGGGAAAACAGCAGTAGGAAGGTAATCTAGGAGAACTAGCATAGCTGGCAGGTAAAATGTATCAGAATTTGCCAATTACACAGGCAGCAGACCAGCCCAGCCCAGAACACTACTATAAACTATGCAAACACCTTTCCCTCTGTTTTTTCCCACATACTCTACACCACTGGTGTATACAAGCGGGGAACTTTTAACTAACAAAACAACAAAATTATAGGGACTGCAATAGCTATCATATAGCAACATGTGGAAGACGCTGAGGGTGTTGAGGATGTGAATGCTGTCATCCAACCCACAGTGAGGAGACGGAGAAGAGTGTGCAGACCCAGGTTAACCTAACAGGGGCTACATGAGCTGGAGATAGTGGAGCACTATAGGGTGGACAGGGACCTCCTACACAAATTGTTGAGCTGTGCCGGCCATGCCTGACACACAGAACTAACAGAGGGGAACCCATCCCAATGGGTACCAAGGTATGTGTAGACCTAAGAATACTAGCTACAGGTACCTTCCAAAGGCCCACTGGAGATATCATGGGGATGTCACAGGCATCAGCAACCAGGGTACTCCACCAGTTCCTGGATGCCAATGTCAGCAAATGCCGGTGAGCATGTATACTTCCCCCAACACTTGTGAGATGTTGGCCAGCAATATGCATCTCTTCCACCAAATAGCAGAATACGCTGAGGTAGTGGGTGCTATAGACTGCATGCACATACACATCAAAACACCACCCGGTGAGCGGGGTAGGGTCTATATCAACCGCAAGGGCTTTCCCTCCATCAACTGCCAGGCCATGTGCAATGACCAGGGCATAATAATGAATGTGTGTGCTGGCTGCCCTGGAAGCTTTCACAATTCCCACATCTGGCATCTGATGCAGTTGTACCAGAGACTTGCCAATGGGGACATCCCTTACGGTCACCTAGTGGGGAATGCTGGTTATGCACTAGAGCCATGGCTGATGACACCCATCAGAAATGCACACACCTGAACAAGAACTCCATAATCAGGCACACACACAGACCAGAATTATAATAGAGCATGTGTTTGGGATGTTCAAGTCATGGTTCCAGTGCCTGGACGCATCCGGTGAAGCCTTGCAGTACTCACCAGCTACATGTACTCAAATTGTCATCGTATGTGCCATGCTACACAATATGATCCTGCCGAAACAGCTGCAGCAGAAACAGCACGGGGCAGGGCCACAAAGCCCCCAACCATTGCCAAGCCCTGCACAGGCACAGAGTGACTCAGAAAAGGAACAACCTGAGCCCTCCCCGGTAGGTAGAAGGAGACGTGCCCAGTATGCCCTGGCCTTGGCAAAGAGGTAATGCATAGCACATACACTGACACAAGAGGGATCCAGGGAATGACACCTCTCTCTGACTTGCACATACAGTAAAAGGGATGCCAAACATGACACTACCTGCTCTCAACCATGTGTAGGGATTGTACTATGTGCTTTCTACATAGGCAGCCCTTCAGCACCACCGTCAGTACTGGCACACCCACAAGGTAAGTCACTCAACTTACCAATTGCCAAATGTAGTAGTGTTGTTACCTGTATCTATGGTATGGATGTGAGCATGCAAGGGGAATCGGGTGGCTGAATGGGATGCCAGCAGATAGTAGACACCTATAGTGGCAGCATGAGATCTGTAACAAATACGGGTGTCACCACAGTACTACACATGGTGACAAAACCCACTGCAGGAAATGTGCTAGGCCACATGTGTGTCCATTTGACACACACATGCCAGTCAGGGAGGTTCACATACCCAACAACAGTCACAGCCAGCAGGACAGGTGTAGACAAACACAAAAAAAGCTGTGCTAAGGCCACTGAATGATGCCTATGGGTAACCTCCCACGCAGGCCTACATAGACAGACTACATCAGGCCAGGCAGTGGGATGTTAGTTCTGAAGGGTAGGAAGTCAGAAAATAATATGTAGGTCACTCAAACATAAGACCTGTAGTACACTGACATGTTTCTAGTCAGCATGATAGGTTAGGAAACAGAATGAAATGCAGTACCTGACATACCAGTACAGTCATAGCAACTGTGTACAAGTGTCAGGTGTGCCCCCCCCCAATCCTGTGTAGCAATGTAGAAACAGTCAGGTGTGCCCCCCATAGCCTAATTAGACATGTAGTAACAGTCAGGTGTTCCCCCTCCCCATTCCTGTGTAGACATGTAGTAACAGTCAGGTGTGCCCCCCCAATCCTGTGTAGCAATGTAGAAACAGTCAGGTGTGCCGCTCCCATATCCTATGTAGACAGTAATAACAGTCAGGTGTGCCCCCCCAATCCTATGTAGAAACGTAGTAACAGTCAGGTGTGCCCCCACAATCCTATGTAGACATGTAGCAACAGTCAGGTGTGCCCCCCAACCCTACTTAGACATGTAGTAACAGCCAGGTGTACCCCCAATCCTATTTAGAAGTGTATTAACAGTCAGGTGTGCCCCCCCAATCCTATGTAGAAATGTAGTAACATGTATGTGTAGGTATAATATCAGTGGAGCACATTTGCCCAGAGGTGGCCAAAGTAGCAGGATAAATTGTAGCATTTGCACAATATGCATGTATGTGTGTTAGGTTGGTGTGTGTTTCATATTGTGTGAGATTAGACAGTATGTATGCATGTTGAAGTATGACCTGGTGGGCATTGCCCACTACTGCTGATAACAGGGCCAAGTCCTCACAACTGCAGTGCCAAAGACAATTTCCCCCAGTTTAACACATGCTAGCAGTCGGCTATTGTAAATGTATGGTGGTAATATGTGTCACCATCTGAAAGATTGACACGGCATGGCTGTTGGGCTAGATATACAAGCAGTACACAGGTGAAAGTATCTCAGACATACAGTATATATAATGTGTAACTGTGAAATGGACACACCCTTGGAATTGTACATACAGGTATGCATCACATTATCTGGGCCTGTAGTAGGGGATACCAGTGTTGTCTGCCCTAACACTTGCAGATCACAAAGGTGGTAGGGCTGATGAATTGGGAAACAGCTGATGTACCTGCACATGCCAGCATAACTGGAATGCCCCATACATATCTGTGCATCAGATGCAAGTAGTGTCCATAGCACACATGAACCCAGCTCACCCAAACACCACCCACAGGTACCTCTCTGGTCATATCCCTGCTGTTGGGAATGGGTACAATATGACCCCACCTGTATATGGCAATAGCAAAAGAATGCAGCATGCAGTGCAGGTGTCCCATGCAGGTGTGTCCCTAGCTTTAGGTAGCACCCTGCCAGCATCCACACCACCTGATCAAGACTGATAGAAAGTATTGGCAAGAACATCTAGCACAACTACCCTGTTACCCCAGGGGAATATACTGTATGGCGGTTTGAGACTGTAGGACTGACAGAATGCAATGGCCTGCCACATCTGGCTTGCATAACCACCAAATGGCCTACAGGCCTCTGCCAAAGACCTGTGTTTCACACGTACTGCCAATGCATGGTATGTCATGGACACCCAAATAACAACATAACACACTCCACATAAGCTATACGCAAGGCCATGTGAACAAACCACAGTAACATGTCCATGTCCCACTGCATGAACTGTGGACCAACACCCAAACACAGCTGTGATGAGGTGATAACCTTAGGGAAAGTATCAGAGAATGTATGCATAATGTATGGAAGAGGTTAGAAAACTAGAGGGGGGGTGGGAGCATGGGCAGCATGGAATGTGCAAGGTCCGACACACAGCTGTGTGCACACACTATCCCTGGCTGCAAACACATAAATGGGTGGCTACAAACCTGCCCAAGCACCACAATAGGGGTAATGTCCTGACTCATGGCCCCTGCCTCTGGGTAACCTGTGTGAATCTGTACAGCTGTGAGGTATTGCCACAGCAAGATAAGGCCATACTGCCATGTTGATGGATGTACAAGTATGGGATCCTCTGCCAGCACTGCACCAAGGTGCTGAACTGGATACACAGACCCAGCAGCAAGTGTCTGCAGTTCCCCCTCCAGAATGGCATAACTTACCATTAATAAGTTAGGCATCTGCCCACAATACCGGACACAGCTGCAGTCACCCTTGTCCCCCAGGACATCACTGTGAGCAAGAATGTCCACCTGACAGTACTTGAGGACATAAAATATTACAGTGCATAACAGTACACATGTCTGAATATCTCTGCTAACAACAGTACCATGTAGCAGTACAGACATAATCACCTACAGTACACACTATCCCCTGCACAGTTTGCCCCCATACTGCCAAATGATCTACGGATAACCTGCAGAAACAGTTTGCTACCTGTAGGTGTACAACACAAAGGTCTGCACTGGAGTACAAACTACCTGGAATGGATCCAAATATTCAATACAGAAGGGCATACTGCGCATGCTCATACACTTAGAGAAATGAAGGCAATGTCAGACAACAACATACTGAAATGTCATACTGGGCATGCTCACACACCTAAACAAATTAAGCCCATGTCTGCAAACAACAGTGGACCATACATATCTGACAGTTGCATATGTTAGTGCATACACTCCTCAGTATGCACCAGTCATGCTTTGCACACACATTGGATAGGAATACAGACATATTTCTAAGGACAACACACTATAATAAGCCTAAAGTAGACATACATAAATGTGTGGAAGAGAGTGACTGTGACAAAAAGCCATCCATCATGAGGCCTGTCCCACCCAGCACACAGCCAAATGGCAACAACCACATGATGAGTAAATGTCACTCAATGTTGAAATTAGCCACTGGCAGCATTATAGACTATGTGGTGCAAGTGCTAGCTGTGCAACATGACTGCACAAGGCATTAGTCATCTAGCAGCTGTATACACATACCTGCAGAATATAACCCTGCATGTGCCTGCATGTGGTGTGTCAACCCCTAGATAAATGGGTTATGGCCCATGAACACACACACTGCCCTCCCCATAGCCCTACTATGATAAGCCTGCTGATGTCATCCACTTTGAAATACACCTTTGAGAATGGAGAAGTCTAGTAATCTCTGTGACACATCCTAAAACTGTGTAGTGTGATAAACTAGTTAGGTAGGAGTTCTCATCCCAGACATGGCAATGGTGTGTGTGTGTCTCTGTCTGTGTAGGAAGCAATGCTTTTTAGGCTGGTCACACTCACTACAATTCAAATGTCCTGCTTTGGCAAAGCTGCTGACATCATTCACTGTGAAATACACCTTTAGGAAAAGTGTAGCCCTGTAATTTCTGTGGTGTGTCCTATAACTGTGTAATGCTGTAGTGTGATAAACTAGTTAGGAGTTCTCATCCCAGACATGGAAACTGTGTATGTGTCTCCATCAGTTTAGGGCACAATACCTTTTTAGGCTAGTCACGCTCACTACAATTCAAATGCCCTACTTTGGCAAGGCTGCTGATGTCATTCACTGTGTAATATACCTTTGGGAAAAATGTAGCTCAGTAATCTTTGTGGCGTGTCATATCACTGCGTACTGCTGTAGTGTGATAAACTAGTTCAGTAGGAGTTCTAATCCCAGACATGGTAACTCTGTGTGTTTGTGTCTGTCTCTACCTGTGTAGGAAGCAATGCTTTTTAGGCTAGTCACACTCACTACAATTCAAATGCCCTTCTTTGGCATGGCTGCTGATGTCATTCACTGTGGAATACACCTTTGGGAAAGATGTTTCCTAATAATCTCCATGGCACGTCCTATAACAGCATAATGCTGTATTGTGATATAGTATACTGGTAGCGGTTCTAGTCCCACACATGGCAAGTGTGGATGTTTGTGTGTGTGTGTTACTTTGTTTGGG
>NC_056729.1:1145355248-1145398381 GCF_019279795.1 Protopterus annectens | reverse complement strand
TCTGTCAGTAGCCAATGGTGCACATGTTAAAAGCAGATGTGACCTCCCACACACAGCAGATCTGTGAAGACAACCCCTATCACAGTAGCAATAGTCTACATATATACCTGCACTACATACCTGACATCCCTTGCACTAAGAGGTTAGGACTATTGGGGCTGAGGTAGGGCTCCACTCCATGTTCAGGACATATGGTGGATATATATGTGTATATAATTATCCATATATCTATATAGATATATACATATATACATACTGGCATACATAGATGTATATGTATATGTACATATATATATATATATATATATATATATATATATATATATATATATATATATATATATATATATATATAAACACTCAGGTATATAAATATACACAGCAATATATATCTACACATTTACAGATAGAGATACATATGCACATATACTTATGGATATCTACATATATATTGACAGTAATAGGTATATCAGAATAGATATGTATGCACATATAGCTATATATATATATCTACATATATATAGATTCATAGGTTCATAGATGAATATACATGTGTATGTACATGATGACATATAACAACCTATTATATGTATATATCCATATTCCTGTCATGTGTAAACCTCACAGTTGTGTATACTCTCCCAGATGTATCTCACCATATGTATCTGCTATGTCTACATTATGTTAAAACAACATATGTGATGCAACAGTCATATTAATAAGTACTACACAATTGTGGAAGTAAAGACAATTGTTCAATACTAACCAATATGTGTATTGGCAGATATCTTGGAAAAACAACAGCTGTCTTCACAGTGGTCATGGTGTCATGGTTAATTGTTGTGACTTTAGTGTACAGGGTCCTGGGTTCAAGACCTGCAAGGGCTGTTCATTTTGTTGCTGGGCAGAGCAAGGGCTGTCAGATACAGAGTAGTTAAAGCAGTTTTGAGTAGCTTTAAGCATGTTTGCATGGGTTTGTGTGATGCTAAGTGGTGCTAAGCTTCGGGTAAATGTACGGGTGCATACACAGTGTAGGCTTTGCTTACCAGTGCGCATATCCGCTTAGCTGTTATATTGCAGCAATGTTGATACCTGCTAAGCATGGCTTAGCCCTGGTAACCAGTTCACACCACCCAGTCTGATAACATAGCAGGATAATGACATCTGTAATAAGTGTATGTAATGCCATGTACAATACATGCACCTATGTGCTGTCATTACAATTGCAAGGGGTGTGAGTGTCATGCCTGAGACACAGACATATATGAGGCCTGTACATCACTGTTATCCTTGTGACTGTGTTACATACAGGAGTAGTAGCCCAGGGTACGTGCTGTCACACTGGCATGTAGTTTATCATGGCGGTACTACTGTTGATAGTGCCTACCCATGCAAGAGTAGAGTGCTAAATGTAGTACTGACAACAGGCACACCTACAGGCATAGCTGGACTCTGAGGCCTCCCTGTTGTATCCCTGGTGTGTGAGCTGTGTCACAGTATATAACCCCTACTGGGTAATGATTCGACATGTGGAATGTAACTGTAGACTACCGTCTGTACAGCACATGATAGCAAGGGCTCCTGACATGTAGTTATGGCATACATATTGTTGTCAAATGTCTATCTGTCAACACATTCATCCTACTGCATAGCTACTTGCCAAGCTGATGACTGTCAGTCCCTGTACAGATGTGCAGATGGCAGGTTTCTCGCTGGGATGTGTACAGGCATCCTAAGCTTGATTGACACTGACATGTCTGCCCAGCTGTCTAAGAACTGGTACATATTGGAGATAACACCCTGTATCTACCACATACCACGGGTACCTCCACTACACTACCACAGTCAAATGAACATGGTTGGGTGCAGGTCTCCATCACAGACACTAACCATGAGTTGTAATGCCTGTTGCATGCATGTCAACATGATCACCTCAGTGGCCATGTGCAGGAGGCACTTGAAGGATGGCTGATGCATGTCAATCTCACCCTGAGGGTCACCACAGTAGTGTCTGTTGGTAGCTTGCCTGCTGCCACATGGCCATTGGCAGGATACCACTGTACACACAACCCCTACACAACCCATCTCTCCTTGGACAATAGTTAGGTACAGAGGTATGACCACCTGCAGAGATGCACCCCAGTACTGCCACGTGTATGTGTGCATGATTGAATATAGCAGTGTCTGTGTGTTGGCACACCTGTACATGGGAATTCCATGAGGGCCTTCACAACCACCGCAACACCCATTGCCATAGCCAGTTGTCGCTGCTGCTGTATGGGACATTACATGTACCCTGTTAAGCTCCTCTCCATACCGGCTACATGAGCCTTGCAGTACCATCACAAGAGTGTTGTACAAATGGATTGATATGCATGGGATACCCATTGTGTTCTGGAAAGTGTGTGTATGTGTGCATGTCCGTTTATCTGTAGGGTACAGCATTCCAAGGCCACATACTCCTATTACAATACCCATTGCCACACAGTAGTACAGATACTGCTGTTGCTGCCCATAGGTGAGGCATGACAGTGCAACATCCTGCTATGTGTGTGGCATGTGCATTAGATGCATATACCCTGTAGTACCAATGTTGGGTCTACAATGGGTTGTATCACAGTTGTGGCTAATGTGTGATGGTGGGTATGTCAGATTGTCATCGTGGGTTTCAGGGAGTACAATATCCACTGGGGGATGTGGGTGCTGTGTACACTGTCATTACACCAAGGTACACCCAGTATATGTCCCATGTACCACGTTATGGTTACCACTGTCACCATCAACCATACAGGTAACTGATACCACAATTCAGGCCAAAGAAATAAAAAAGAATCACCATCCAGGCCAGTTATGCATGTGCTGTGTGCAGCCTACCTGTAACACTTTGGACACATGGTCAAGTTAGTTAGCAGCGATAGGCCCAGGTCTCTTGGATGTGTGTCTGCCTGTTATGTGTCTGTTAATGTGTATATGAAGGTATGCCAGACTATGTATTGTCCAGATACACCCATTACATCCCCCATTAGCATACTGTACATGTCTGAGGATGTTCTGCATGTAACATGTAACCTGGAACATACCTGACCCTAAACGCTGTGTGGTGTGTGCAATGGAAGCCACACACTTCAGTATCACTACATACCTAGGTAGGGGTCCAGTCCCAGTGTTGCCAAGTTAGAGTGTGCATGTATGTGGATGGGTCTACATCAGGCTGCAGACTATATGTGCCCCAGCGGGTCACCTGTCTATGTGGCACAGGCAATAACTGTTATACAAACCTGTGACGTGTTCAACTGTACCCCAGATATGTCACAGCCATGGTGTCACCACAGTGCCATACCCCATAGTGGAATATGACTGCAGACTATCCTCGTGCTGACACATGTACATCTACAACACTGTGTTACTAACAGCTATAATGCATCATTGCTGGACGGCTACACTACCGGACATATATGCATTACACTTTACTCCTTACATGTTACACTGCAGTACTGTGGTACACTGAAGTACAGTCACCATGTGCATCAGAACCATATTAGCCTGTCCCTGCATCGATGGTATGGATGACAGAGATTTGGCACAGGTATCATCATATACACAGGGTGTGTTATTGGTTTGCCAGAGACCGAGGGTGGGCCATACATTTGACACCATGTGTGTGTGGGTGAGAGGTGTACTGAGGTGAATTGGGCATGGTGATATGGTGTGTGTAGGTATGGGGTTGCCCTAGGTGTGTATGTATAGTGTGTGGGTATGCATGCACACAGTTCTGCCATGTGGCTGCCCTACACAGGTGTTTATGGACAACTGCAGACCATACCTGGCAAGGTGTGCAGTTCACTGCCTCCGGCCATGGACACATGGACTGTGCCTGCCAGGGGTTCCATGGGAACGTCCAGGTACAGGCCTTGAAGTGATACTCTCACCTGATGATGACAAATGTCTGCTGGTATCAGGTCCCTCCTGGGACTGCCCAGGACCACGTGCTCGTGGCTTGCTGTGGTGTGGTGTGGACAGCACCCCCCCGCAGTGCTGGATGTTGGTACTGCCACTACGGGAACCCCTTGGTGTCCTAGCACATCCACATTGGCTGCCAGCTGTTGGCATTGCTGGTCTACATCCATGCGACAGTCACCACACTCCCACCACATGTTCAAGCATGGACAGACCACAGTCGATGAGGGCCATCATCTCACCAGACCATCTGTCCATGAACTCAGTTAATGCATGGATGGCACCAGCCAGTTCATGGGCATTGTCACTTAAAGATGTGAGAGCAGCCCTCTGCAGCCTCAGGCCCTATCTGGTGTAATGTTCTATACGTGCCTGCACTGCCATGACAGCCTGAAACATGCAACTGCTGGTACCAGCTGTGTCACTTCTGCCAGGGGCATGATGTCTAATGACCCTACCATGAGCACCCTTGGGACATCTGCCTATGTGGTGTCCTGTCAGACATCCGGCTATGCCTGCTGTGACCAGACACATTAGGCATGTTTACTACACTTTCCTGTGCACTGCCACCAAACGCCAGCTGTCCGTCTGCTATGGCAACTGATGATAGGTTATATATAGGCACTGAAACTGTGTGCAGGGTTGGGGTGGTTATAAGGGGGATGTCAAATGATGGCACTGTTTCAGCCCCTGACAACCTCACCTGTGCCTCAACAATTCTATCATCATCTTCGGTGACTGTATGGACACCATCAGATTGCATTCAGGAGGGACCCTGACCCACCTCGCCATCTGTGGGGGAAAACAATAGACGCATTTTAAAACCTGCCCAGCATTGCCTAACAGTATACACACACACACACACACACACACACACACACACACACACACACACACACACACACACACACACACACACACACACATACCACCTGTCCGTGACTTTACAGACAGTACCATGTATATTTCCATGTGTTCCCCATCCTGCATCACACTTGGTAACATACACACATTGATACCACTCATTAACATATCAGTCCTCTAAATGCCTAGACAAGTGATCACAACACAAGACCTGTTACTAAATTACCTGCCTGACCTGTGTGTAGTGGCTTTAGATGGCCACACTGCTGCCATCCAGTGTTCACCCTGTCTATGTCTGGACATCATGAGCATGGCCACTATATGTGTGGGCTACTATGTTCACTCCATAATATCATGGACTGAAGTGTCATGTGTATGCATTGCTCAGTACATGCCAGATATGCTGCTCAGTCAGCCTATCACGTGACAACTGTAATATACAGATATACCCTGATTAAGTTATAAACTAAAAGCATATTCTGCAATTATCATAACTTGTAACTACATCACCAAGCTGTGCTTCCAATCTGATGTCTCTTACTTTTAATTGTCTGTTCATGAGACTTGTGAGTCCCTACTAGGGAACACTACTAATCCATTGTATATAATCACTTTGTTTTTTATAATTGTTTGCTAACTTCTGTGTAATCTATGTAAGTTTGTCTATGTGGAGCTTTTCTCCCTGGGCCTCTGCTGAAAATGGACATGTATCTAGTCGGACTATCCCGATAAACAAATGTAAAATAAATAATATGGATACACTCCCTGGTGTTGACTAGTACTTCCCCAATGCATCTGTAGTGCTGCATACATGGTTTGTTGGGCACCTGTCTGCTGAAAGGAATATTAAGGGTATATCTGGTATCTACCTTCCCTTTCAATGCCTGTTCCATGCTACAGACCGTATTATACTATCAGCTGTCCTGTGATTACATACATGACAAGTATTCCTGGTGTGTAATGTGTCAGTCCATATCCATGTACTGCACAATCCCAAAGGGAGGTACTGCTGTATGAAGAACCCCACAATCACACATGTGCATACATGGCCACCCACACAAACACACACACATGCACACACATATCCTACATGCATCAACCTCCCTCCACTTCACCAGAGTGACCCTACAGACAAACTAACTACCCACCAGGATGCACACACATGTAAACAGGTGAGATTGCACAATGATAGTACACACAGTCCTCCTATTTCCCATCTGTCAACATGCATAACATAGGTTCATAGGTAGGTACTAGGCTATTGGCCCTAGGGCCTATATAAGCCTAACCAAATAGTACCCTGCCTTTTGCCACCCAAGAAAATTATTTTCCTGTGCCCCTGTCAAGCAGATCCACAGAAGTGATCCCGGGGTGAATTTCCTATCTCCCATCCAATCATCAAGATTTTTCTTGAAGAGTGCTAATGAGGAGCTTTGTTTGATATAGATAGGTAGTTTGCTCCAGAGTATGGGAAGTATCTGAGACAGGAATCTATCCCTCCAACATGTTCTGTTTATTGTGGTGACAAGGTTTAGGTCCCTAGAGCGTGTAGCTCAGAGGGATTGGGATTTCTTTACGTGGAGCATGTCCAACAGCTCTGGGTTTGACATAGCTTTGTATGTTAGGCAGAGATCGCATCTGAGTAGGTGATATGCGACAGAGTAAAGCTGGAGTTTTTTGAGACGGTCTGTGTAGTGCATCTGTTTGAGGCTGGTAATCCTCTTTGTGAAGTATTTCTGTGGCCTTTCCAGTTGCTGTAGATGTCTTGTGAGGTACATACCAAAAGGGGCGTCGTACTCTATAATGGGTCTAGTGAGTGATGAGTAGAGGGGAACAATTACCTCTTTTTTCCTGGATGAAAAATCTTTTGTGATGAGGTGTGCAGCTATAGTCAATCCATGCTAGCAACAACATGTGCTGTGTCACTAGCTGATACTTCTTCCCCTGGATACCACTGCACCCATGTACACAGTACTGCTGTGCACCTGTTCTGCACCCTGCCATGTACTGTGCAACACACCTCACAGGTGTACAACCCATTACTGAATGCATAGTACTGTGTCAGTTATGTCAGCTTTGATGCTCACAGCCCCTATATTTTTCAGCAACACATACCTGGGATGATATGTGGACAGATGTCATTTGTGAATGCGTGATGTCTGATTTACACAGCTCTCAACATCAGTGGACCATGTATGACCAATCCAATACTATCACACTGACAACCATCAGAGCATACCATGGCTACGGGGGGGTGTACACACCCTTATTGATATGACACATCCATCCTTGCTCTGCCATAGGACCACATCACCAAATATCTTAACAGTATATGAGCCCGATATGTGACATATGTCCTGTACTTTCACATGCAGTGTCTATGGAATGTGTTAGGTATGCAGATACTGACCACGATGCGTACACTCCATGTGGGCATAAGTGTGCACACCCTTATCATGATAGTTTGTTGCACCAATTATGTGCACTACATCAGTCACTACTCCTGGCAGGGGTATACTAGCATGGGCCATCTGCATTTGCCAATGTATGTTCAGTCTGCCCTACACATGTCCCCCTATTCTGCATGATTGCAAGGTCTACTGATGTGCACATCTCTTGGTGTTCACACATGGCCGTCACTATTGCTGTGGGGGTAGGGTTACGTCTGCCACAGTTCCTGAACCTGACTGTGCAGATACAGCTATTCTTAACATCCTTAGGATACCTGCTGCAGTGCACTGGTGTGTCAGGCTGACACCCCCCACACCGTCAGCCTTGCCAAGTAAAGCCTACACATGTGTGTCACTTTTCAGTGTCTCATACACTGAATACTACATGTTACAGCCTAGTCCCAGCTGATAACATAAACCACAGTAATACCTTATGCCATAGTGTAACTCTGCAACAGTTGCCATTGTCCTACAGGTATATACACTGGTGTTGCAGTGTATATGGGCATTGTTTCAAACATATCTCTACTGTAGGCCATGTCCCCCCCCATTATGTTACTCCCTGTGGACACATTCTGCAATGACAGGATGTTAGTTATCTTGCAAGTGTCTGACATACCCTTCCAATACCCCATCATGGTCACCACTGCGATGCCGTGCATTTAACAGCAACAATACATGCACATGTACAGCATGCATTCCGGGTAGGTGTGTTAGATGTGTGCATGGAATATACCATAGCCATTACATGCCCAGCGTATTGGCAAGCATCTACATAAACCATGCTCACCAGCTACAGGCTGCTGCCTTGGTTTTAACCAGATGGACATACATAAGAGGGTGAGAGATGCAAAGTCAGTGGCCACACCTGTGGCATTGCTACAGGGTGGGTGCAGCATTACAATACATCAACAGTACATGTCCACAATACTACCACATATGGACATCTGTTTATCACTACTATGCAGCAACAAATTATATCTATGACATGTCAGATATACATGATGTACCTGTACAGATGTAGATGTATATGCAACAGTAGTCTACTGATGTGCCCTGTGGCCTTACCTGCACACCCCTCAGCCAGTGTGTGGGTAGTACCCACCTCCACAAAAGTGTCCGGCAGTTGGTGGCTATGCAGATGGGCAGGTGCCACGAGGCTGGCTAGGAGCTCCTCCACATGTGTCAGGGGCAGATGGATGGCATGGCCTCCCCGTTGTGGTGAGGTGATCCCCCGGACTGCAGCAGCATGCCAACGGGCATTGCGAAGCAGGTCAGAAAAATGATGCCAGACCTGCTCATAACTGTGGTTGTGCAGTCTGACATCATTGACCCTGTTTACTAGGTCATTCCACAGGGCAGTCTGCTCCTGCTGATCATGGGTGGCCCGGCCAAACAAGGCAGCATAATGCAGTATGAGGTGGTTCACCAGAATGTCATTTTCAGCTGCTGAGTACGCCGGAAGCCTTCCATGGGACATCGTGCATGAAAGACATAAAGATGGACACAGGTGTGAACAAGTCATGCAACAAGGTTAATGCAGTTCTGAATACACATCACTTTCACCCCCCACCATATCAGCGACAACAAACTGTACACACAACACAATAGGTATGGCTACAGCATACCTACCAGTGGGGCAGATATTGTGCTGTACCACACTTTGTGCAATCTGTTTGTAGCCATATTCCCTGTGTGGACACTATCATCGCTGGCCTGTTACAGACTATTCACCTGAGTGTCATTGTCAGGGCCACAATGGTTCCATATATGCCTGTGGTATTCTTGCTATGTGGCTGCTGCACATCTGACATTCTTTGTTATTGGGGTTATCTGTGCATGCTGTTGGACATGTTCTGGGATTGTGTAGACTATTACTATCAACATATGTTCTATAACAGTGACACAATAGCATGTATATGTACTATTGGCCAGCAGAACCACCTCTCCAAACTCATCTGCCCATGTTACCAGGCCACATCACATGTGGGACCCACCCTGGGGCCTCCTCATGTACTGGTCCAGCAATACTTTCAGGTGGAACCAACTCAGGGGATGTTGCCCCCACCCCCCCGGGAGTACACAAAGACATGTTCATGTCCCCCTGGGTGAGGTCCAGGGTCTGTTCCATAACGGGCTCCACAGACATATGTCGGATGTGCTACATCACCTTGAGGCACCCAGTACACATTCACAGGGCCCACATGCTCCTCCTGCTCAGTCTTCAGGCCAGGCACCTTTGGGACGTGGACTGCTGTTGTGAGTAGCAGTGTGTGGGAGGCTTGTTCCCATTGTGTCCATATTGGGGCCCATGGGGCATCCACATCATAGACTACACACACCATCCAGGGTCTTTACTCACCACATGTGTCACATACCATCCCTGTAGGCTCTCCTCTATATCTACCAACCCTGACCACCTCCACAACTATACCTGCCATACTTCCCCATATTCCCATTCCATACTTCACAGACAAGGGCAATGTTGTCCCAACAAGGGGTTCACATGTGACATACACATCCATGTTGCACACACTGACAGCTATAGATATGTGCGTGTATTGCTATGTGTGTTGTTTCCTCGCACATAGCATGCAGCACTGTGGTGGTAATATAGGGGACATGTATTTACATACATATATGTTTGTGTGTGTGTTTGTATATATGTAGACATGTGCGTATAGGTATATATCTCTATATGTGTAGATATATATGATGTTGTATATATGTGCTTATATATACGTCTACACATGGGTATCTGTATATTTGCGGACATACGTGTATATATATATATATATATATATATATATATATATATATATATATATATACACATATGCATACCTATATATGGGGTACATTCAGACATCAGGTCCACAATCTCACAACACATTCCTGCACAACTGCACTGTTCTGCCTTGCTACAACACAGACAGGTGCCACATATGGACACATCCTGACATTGGGGGGTATATGCAGGGCCAGATTGCAGGTAACCCGATTACACACCTATGGCATTCCTGCATGCTACAATACAGGTTAACCTGACTCTCTTGCAAGAGGTGGGCTGTGGAACCCATGTGTCCATCATTATGGCATTACTTCCACCACCAGCTACTGGCCACAGTAATATACATACTTCCCATTACACAACACACACTATGATGGCTTACATCTTATCAGTCAGTGCTGCTCTGCATGGTTGATGGGTATGGCTCACTACCCACAGGGACAGACTCTATTGTCCTTAACAGCTGTTCCACCGAACATCATTATAACAACAACAACACCTGAAGGCACATATAAATCATTCCACATCATCTATCCCATTGTTATGGACCAAGTACCATGGTTAATTACATGCATATATACTTCACATACCTTTTCTGGGAATGAAGTCTCTTCTGGATGGTTTGCTTGATTTTTTTTGTTTTTGTTTTTTGTTTGTGTCTTACATGTACTCTCTCTCTCTCGGTCCCTCTCCAGTAAATGGATTGAGCTTCTTTGAATAGATTGTAGCATGGGTTTTGTAGGTGATGCACATGATCAGGTGATGGCCTCTGCACCAATCAGTGTCGTCCATTTGCTACCTGCATGCAGCAAGCTGTGTAGT
The DNA here is from genome assembly GCF_019279795.1 of Protopterus annectens. Taxonomy (NCBI): domain Eukaryota; kingdom Metazoa; phylum Chordata; order Ceratodontiformes; family Protopteridae; genus Protopterus; species Protopterus annectens. The sequence goes on along the minus strand of NC_056729.1, from coordinate 1,145,387,497 downwards.
ACTTCCAATTACAACTGTCATGGCAACCAACTACTTTATATCCCTACACCATGTGGGCATGGTCCCTTTACCTTTCCTGTATGGTGGACATCCTTCCTGTGTGTGGGCAGCAGTGTTACAGACAACAGGTAGCAATACCTCTTACAGGAGAACCTGCACACTCAGGTGAGCTACATATTTGTAAGAGGTTCCAGAACTACAGACAGAGTGTGAGTAGTGTTGTTGTATGCATTGTATATCACCAGTGTTACAGGGTTTGTGTGTATCTACTAGTTTAACTTGGAATGCAGTCTGTCTGCATAGCTCTCAACTGTGGGCCTATCCACTTGATGGCCAGAGGTGTGCCTATTATGTTTTGTCTGTCCACCACACAGGTCTTGTGTCAGATATATCACTGGCAGTGTGTGTGTTGAGTGCTATCAGTGCATGGCTACATCCATTTATGTTTCTAACTTCATATTCCTGACTAAGGGTATGTTGTGGAATATCCTGTAACTCCAGTGACTTGCTTAGTGTATGACAACAGTATTTCACATATGGGCCTGTGTTCCAGCCGCTGTCTTCCACCTACATACCAGGCTTTGACCATATGACATGCTGTCAGGGGTTGTTATGTAATGGGATGTGAGTATGTCATGCTGCCATTCCTGCCATCAGTCCACTGCTGTTGTGGCCCCCACACATATTGTGGGGTTGAGTCCATATATGTGTGGGCTTCACCTACACAATACATGTGTGCCCTTTTACACTGCAGAGGCCAGTGTATGTAATAGTGGTATATGGCCCTGTATCATTGTGTCTATGGGGGGGATGCACCGTAACTAACCTAGGCTGTTACAACATGTGGGAGTATCAGGCATAAGCTGCCTTAAGGTATCTGGATGTAAATTACCATACAATTCACCTTGGGTAAATGCAGGCCTACTGCTTCCTTCTATACAGATTGTTCTGTTTATCAGTGTGATTGTGATGGTGTCAGTTATGCCTTGTTTTGTAACAGATATAGCCCATTGTGTCAACTGAGGTCTTTAGCCCCTAGGGATTGTGTACAGAGTGTAGATAGAGTCTGCTGGACTATACATCTGCATTACTTACTGTTGATTGATTGGTATCCTGTGGCCCAGTCTGTCTTTACTATTATACTACATGAAGGCCTCGGCCTGGACAGCAACATATGTAAACCTTTCCGGACTACTGTATTAATATAACTGTTTCACAATTGGATTACATTGTTTATATGTATGTCAGTGTCTAAACAGCTATATGACATGGCATATACAACTGTAATAATACACAAATAAAGCTTTCCCATGTATGCAAACCTGTGTGTGGTGTTATATCCTTTGACCTCTTTGTGGGTATATGTTGCAGGCAACAATTGTCATTTGTATGGGTGACTCATACAGTGTCCAGCTGGTAAGGTGGCAGCTGTAGGCATAGTGGCTGTTCTGTATTGTGTGCACGTTCTACATATGTAAGTTCCTATACATATCTGTGTGTGGGTATGTGTAGTTACATATATATCTATATATATATGTGTGTGTATATATATATATATATATATATATATATATATATATATATATATATATATATATATATGTGTGTGTGTGTGTGTGTGTGTGTATCTGCATATATGTGTCTGTGTATATGTATCTTAGGAATGTTGATTGCTTCCACATTGTACATTCCCTATGGCAGCCAGACTTTACTGCATGATATGTTACTGATACCAGCCTGACATCATACAGGTGGGATGGAGTATTGTTAACACCTTGTGCCCATGTTGTATCAGGTCCTGGTTATGGGATCTGCAACAGTTGGTATTGTATTGCAGGACAGATGTGTTTGGCTGTGGGGGGGGGATATCTATACGTACAAGATGTATGTTGTTTGGGCCCCCTCACCCCCATTGATGGTGCATGTGGACATATATGGTTTTGTTATGTTCCCTTTTATATCTATAGATGTATGTCTGTATATACCTATATAGATATATATTTATGCTTACATATATGTATTGCTGCATATATATATATATATATATATATATATATATACATATAGATGTAGACATATATATCTATAGATGTATGCATATGTTTGTATATATGTATGTATTTACACACATATATATATATATATATATATATATATATATATATATATATATATATATATATATATATATATATATATACATACATATACAGATATGTTATATCTATTTAGATAATAATATATATACACACACACACACACACACACACACACACACATACATCTACATGTTGACATACATTTCCTGTACAGTTGAATGACTGGGCTGGATGTTATGTTTGTGAAAACATCAGTTATGTATATTTGATATGGCTTAGTGGTAAATCACTTTGTCAATGGTGTGCAGAGTCCTGGGTTCGAGCCTTACAAAGGCTGTTTATTTTGTTGCTGGGCAGAACAAGGGCTGTTGGATACAGGGTGATTAAGGCACTTTTAAGCAGTTGTAAGCAGGTTTGCGCCGGTTTGCGTGGAGGTAAGCAATGCTAACTTCTGGTTACAGTTTTTTATACTCAGCTTCTAAATTGCTTAACGTGTGTAGACATTTCTTACCCCCATGCAAAGAAGCTTAAACCTGCTTACTGCTGCTTAAAAGTGCTCAATCCCGCTTACCCCCACAACAGTGGGGAAAATAGCTAGGGATGTGCAGGAGGGTGTAGGGAAGGTTCATAAATGCCCATTTCTTCTACAGCAAGAGCTTTGCATATACACTGAATTTGAGAGAACAGATTGCCCTTTTTTTTAAGGTGAGAGTGGGATGTTGGGGAAGGATAGTAGGTATATTTGGGGAGGTAGGTTGGGTAGGTTAACAGACAAGACAAACAAGATGAATACAGGGGCAGTATATGACACATGTAGGGGGTAAACACTTTGATAGGGAGGGGGTGTTGGGAAATCAGATGCCCATGAGCCCCCTAGTGGAAATAGTGGGACTGAGATCTCCACCCATGGGCAGTCACCACTGCACCTTCACAGCCCCAAAGGTGGATGTACTGGGGGCTGAGTCAGAGAGCCAGGCCAATCCTCTAGTCATAACACATGGCCCTCGATCTGGTGTAGAAAATCTCCAAACTACTGATTGAGCTTTCTATGTACCACCACCCTGACCTGGCAACAGTTGACACCTTCCTGTCTGCTTCTGCTCCCGGGGGTGAGGCCCATCCATTGAGGTGGTTCCACCCGAAGATGGTGCAAGACCAATGGACGAGGAGGTCCTGGGTTGGGCTCCAGATGTGCTGGTGCCTGATGCCACTGACAGCTGAGGTTGGACAGGTGGGTCTGCTGGGACCCGCATTCCCATATGTGCTATGGTGTTTATGGTGTATCAACATATGTGGGTTAGTAATAGTCAACACATTCAAGGGTTAGGTATAACAGCATGCATAGATATTCCCATTAACCCAGACAGCAGATATGGAATAGTTGCATAGCAAATGGAACACATGCATATATGAGACCACAGTGGTAATAACAACAGCATGCAGGTACATTACTGGCACCATGCCACCAATGTTGTAGTATTTCAACATAGCACATGCATAGAAGCAGATTTAAATAATTATCAACCAATAGGACATATGTCCCAACATAACAGTGGAGTTATCACGTATCAGTTGAGGTGGGTATTTAGTGTATTGTTGGAGATATGGTGGGGGGGTGAAAGATGTCAATTAACAACTAGTATATTTCTGTAGTTCGCATTATTTTCCTAGTCAGTGCTGTTATCTGTACCTTACAAGTATTACTACACTACCCTATTGCCTTATTTTGGACAGTGATATGGTTGTCGACATCTTTATACACAAACTGGTTTTACCTGTGCTATACACCTCTTACCTGGTATACCTGTGGAGGAATTGTTTGTTAACACTAATTAACTGTTTCTACACATAATCCCAGATTCCAGGTTGATGTTATGCACATACCTGTCCATCTTTTTTGCACAGACTCTGGCCATGCCTTGACCACATGCAGGTGAACCGGTACATATGTAGACTATTGCCCTCTTCAACCTTTAGTGACTTACAACACTCTTATACAGAATTTCCTACACAGGTATATTATGTAGCACAGTGTGGGTGACAGTGATGAGTGATACCTTATTATTCAGAGCAACTGCAACACTCACAATTCCATACAATACCAGAGTAAACAGTACCAGTATAGGGTATCAAGCTTTTATTTCTTGGCACAGTGTTCATATCCGATATACCTGTGGGAACAATGTTTCTTAGCACTATCTGAATGTTGCCACACAAAGTACCAGATTTCACATTAGTATTATGCACATACATCTCACTCTGTTACTGTATACTCTCTGGTCACAGCTTGACAACATGGGGGTGTGCATAGGACATACTTGGCTTATTACTCTCATAACAGTTTGGGGAGTTGCTAGAGTGACTGGTTTGTTCTTATAGATGTGTGACAGTTGTATTTCTTGTTTCCTGCCTATACATCTGGGATCATCCCTCTGATTCCCCAGGGGGATAGAGTGACAGGCAGCAGATATGGGCCAATTTACTGGACATTCTGGACATATCTGTACAGTTGTGGGGTATGATTCTTTATGCAGACTACTACCACTCACAGGATTCGAACCATGGCTGTGTGTGCCAAAAATACAACAGTTCACATCTCAGTTGCGTGTGCTATTCGGATTTTGTTGTCTGTCTTTTCACTGTTTTCTATGTCTCTCTCATTTGCACTACATGACCTCTGGGGATTACATCAGTCATATACAAACATTCCTACACATTCTATTTATGTTGCACAGTGTAGGTAACAGTGCTTAATACAACAGTACTATTAAGTGATTGCAAATCTACATTACCATATGATACCAGAGTATACACATGCAGTCCAGCAGTTAGACCTTTATTGTCAGGCTATTATGCTTTTATTTACATACAAACGATATGGGGCTCTTCCTGTCATATTCTCCGGTGTATGCAGTACTTGCCTTAAACAATACAGGTTTTATAATGGCAATTAACTTACTAATGCTTTAAGAATTATTTCCTATGACAGTAAATGGAAAAGTATTACTAACCTGCCTCGCATCACAACCTCTACAGGCGACATCCATGGGCCTCCTGGTTCGCGGCCCATTCACTTGCCACTGTGAAGGTCATAAGATGAATATTTAGCCATACCTATCCATAATATACATGAGCTGGCAATTGGTAAACAGGTAGTGGAGTGATACACACAGCTGGGACAACCCCTGCCATCCTAGCCTCTTGGATCCACTGATCCAAGAGATCCTGCCTGACCTGCTCACCAGTTCGGGGTATGCCAATGACACTGGTGATGTCACAGACGAAATTGTCCCAGTCTTCCACCTTATATAGGGAACCCTGGTACTGGCCCTGCAGCAGTCTCTGCTCATGGTCTTTAACAAGGAGTTGTGCCATGACTTTGGACTCCTGGATGCCCCAGTGCTGCACCTGAAAGCTCACTACCTCTCCCCTTTCTGACATGGTGCCTGCAAGGGGAAGCTACAACCAGTTATGAGATGTATTCCCACCTGTTGGGTTTAAGTAGGGCTGAAATCCCACACCTTGCCATGATTGGCCGGGTTTGAAAAGGCTAAGCTAGTGGCAAACCTGCTTACCTAAGGTTAGCTTTGTTAAAAGGGGTATACCACCAGGCAAACTGAGTTAGCTGGCCTACACATTGCTTACACCAGCTAAGCTGGCCTGTGCAATGCTTAGCATTGCTTTAATATTTAATTTGAATTATATTTGCTGTGTGGCATTGATTTATTATTCATTACATCTGATATATATGTCTGGTATCCTGATTCATGTTTATGTACACTGTATGGGGTCCTTGTGTTTAATAGGGGACTTCAACACTCTGTTACAATTACACTTCACATCTGGGCTTACTTCTGTACTCCAGTTCACATATTTATGTTATGTAGTAGGTTATAGAACATATGACTGTATACTGATTCCTTTCACATGTTCAGTTTGATTTTACTATAGTGAGGGTTTGTTTGGTGATACCTCATTTTTATGTACTGCTATGATGGATTGGTGGTTAACTACTGTAACTATAGTGTACAGGGCCCTGGGTTCAAGCCCTACAAGGCTGTTTATTTTGTTGCTGGGCAGAACAAGAGCCACTGGATACAGAGTGATTAAGGCACTTTTAAGCACTTGTAAGTGGGTTTGCGCAGGTTTGCGTGAGGGTAAGCTATGCTAACCTTAGGGTAAATATGCTTACAGAGAGTTAGCTTCAATATTGCTTAACCTGTATGCGCATTGCTTACCCCCATGCAAACGGGCTTAAACCTGCTTACTAGTGCTTACATATGCTTACTCCTGCTTATTACTGCTTAACAGTGCTTACATTTGCTTACTAGTGTATACTCTTGCTTACCACTGCATAATTTAGACAGTAATGTCTAATGGTTCTTGGGAAGGTGGGGGATTTGGAAGCTGTATGGAGTTTTCATGCATTACACATTTACCTTCCATTTGTATCCCTGATTTCTGTGATTATCTGTGGACTTTGCAACATTATGACACTGACACCTCACATCTGCATTTAATGCAGTACTCCGGTTCACAAATATATGTTATTTAGTAGGTTATGCAACTAAAAATATGGGTCATAATGTGATTTGACATGGAAAATGAAATGTGCTGCAGTGGGACTCGAACCAGGAATGACTGCTCGTAATGCGAATGCTCTGCCCACTACACTATTGCTATACTGCTTCATTTGCATATATCTTCCTTTTTATCCTCTTCTACCATTTAAGCTGCATTAACCATAGCTACGCAATGGGCAAACCCACTCACCTACTGTTAAATTGAATCTGTTTCATAAAAAAAGAAAAGGATCTTTATATTGTTTGTGTTTACTATTGCTCTTGTATATGTGGGGGGATGTTGCTGGGGGTATGCGGATACCTATGAGCAGTCTCGCTCATTCTTTTAGGGGTTCTGCTGTTCTTCATTGCAGGGGCATGTATATTTTAACAGCTCTGCTCTCAAACATGCGTCCTGCACTCTTACATGCTCCGTGTAAGATTAGGAGCTCAGGCACCACACCTTCATTAATATGCATGGCGTGCTGCTGTCCTGCTCCTAAATGGCCACTTCGTGCAGGACTAAGCTAGTCCTGCATGGAAGAGTAGTAAATCTGGGGGACTGTCTTTCTGTTTGTGATTTACAATGCCATAGGCTTCTAAACTTGTAGGATATTTGATAAGATATGTTTATTTGTTACCATTCTTAATCTGGTAGATAAAGTGGTTTGCCATGCATAGTATGGTGCCAGAATCAATGTTTTCAGTAAATATCTTGTAAACATAATGAACAGTACAGCATTAAACTTCACAAAGAGGAAAGTCATCAACAAATAAATAAATGCATTGAACTATAGGTTAGAGAATTTGCTTTTACATTAATACATTCCTTACCTAGCCATGCACTTAGCTGTTCTGCTAGCACCACCCTCAGCTTGATGTCAGTTAAATATCATATTTTTAGTGGTGATGGCATAAAAACTAATGTTATTAGTGTTCCATAATAAAGTAAAGTTTCTTGAGCACTTTTACCTCCATTAAATCATTTGTAACTTTATCAAAATAAAATAATATAGCCATAAAACAATCAAGAAATAAAACGCTAACTTCTTTCAACACCAGCAAACCAATAATAGAGTACATGAATGTAACAAAAAAATAAATATACACAAGGAAGTCAAACATTATTCAACAGAAACATAAGCAATAAAAAATGACTACAGTTAAGTTTCAGTAGACTCATATTATACATAGAATTAATCTATAGAATGCCAGTGATATTAATGAATAACTGCCACTTAAATTCTTTTTTTTCCTAGTATGGATTCAAAAGCATTTGATAACCCATTTCCATGATAAAATGTATTTATTTATTTACTTTTATTTATTTATTTGAAATGTGTACAATTGTTCTATAAAGCGCTTTGCCCATAAAACATTTCTTTAAATTATAGTTGTGTTCATAAATCCAAACAGCCAATCTTCAAGTCATTTTCAAAATGCAAAACGGTTCACAACTTTTACAAGTGACCAAGTAAATAACATCATAGGAGTTCTAATGTTCTTTTAGTCATGGCTTTTATTAAAGTGTGTTAGAATAATGTAAAATCAAGTCTTAAGCTACAGAGGTGCACTCTTGCTTTTTTTATTTAAGATAGAATTGTCATTAACATAGCATGATTCTTCAATAAGAACTTAAGAGTAACCGTCTTCCAAGCAAATAAGGACTCAGTGCTAATAATTCTGAATAACTCTAAGTGGTTATTTAATATAATTTGTAATACACTGCCTATCAATTTTATGTTCAAGCATAAAGCCATTACTTTTTTAATGTTAGAGTTATTCTTATTGTCTCTAGCTTCTCTTTCAAAGCTGGATCACACAGGATTAAAATAAGTCACTCTTAAAGCAATAACAATTGAAAGTGGTAGATACATTGGAATCAGATGATATTTTTTTTCTGGCAGAGGTGTAGATCCAAATAATCAGCTCCTTGCGCACATTCTTCAAAATAAGATGTACACTGTAGTTATGTAAATAGGCATGTTAAATGCTACTATTCTAAATACTGTAGAACTAAAACTCTTAAAAATATGATCATCACAAATCTACATAAAAAACATTTCCCATATGCTTTGGACCTACTTGCTGTAAAAAGCAAAAAAAGTGCAGTGTTATTTCCATACTCCATACTCCAAAATTTTAATTAAGAAAGTCTAGGAGTCATTGTCACATACAAAGGATCTAATCAATAAAATTAGTTTTAAAAATATAACCAATCATAGAATGGACAGTCAAAATAAATCTTTCCAACTCACTCAATGCAATAATAGTAAATGGTAGCACCATAGTGGTACCTGGGGCCACTCATTTTATTAAGTAATAGTAAATTTTGACAAACAGAAATCAAATATTTGTCAATATGAACTCTTATAAACATAAGACATCCCCAGTCAGAGGTCTAGTATTAGCTATGTATTCTCTAACCAATTAAATTTGTAACTTCTGAGGGAATCCCTGCATACAAATTCATTAAACTGACTCTTACAAAGCAAATGGCTTTGGTGCCAACTCCCCTTTTGTCCATATTGTACATGATGTTGGGGTGTCATATCATCAGTAACCATCACATAGAGTCAATTTTAACACTACCAGGAGGCTAGCCATGCTGTAGCCATTTTTCTCTAACACACACACACACACACACACACACACACACACACACACACACACACACACACACACACACACACACACACATTGCTATGGCCAATTTAAAGTGTTCAGTCTACCTATTGCATTTTTTAAATGTGGGAGGAAACTGTAGAACCCAGAAAAAGAACCACACAAATACAAGGAGGACATACAGACTCCTCACATAAGGTAACCTAACTGAGAATCAGTTCAAATAATCTCTTACTGTAAAGCAATACGTCCACCCAAGGCATCATGTTACCATCCATTGTTACAAAGAAATGTACACTTCTCAGTGGACAAAGAAAATGTCATGAAGCCATTTGAGAAGAAGGAGTGTTCTAAATTCATGTTACATAAAGTATGGTCCAGGGACTGCTAGCAGTCCCCAAACTGATTGTTACTAGTCTGAGGGCTGTTTTGTTTTATTTTTATTTTTTTGGCTTCTTTTGTTTTCTATGTAAAGATAAAATAAACTGTAAATATTACATGGGTCTCCTTAATCAGGTCTGTAACACTTGTCAGCAGAGGTGATTAGTTAATTGGTTAAATGCACTGTTTTTGGGTGGTCAGTGCACTTCAATCAACTTACTGATTGCAGATTTTCTGATGTACTTCTTTAGGTCACTACTGCAATATTCCAGAAGTTGTGGGCTATCTTGTTGAGGGTATCCTGACATCTGGCTGTGATACTAAAGCCAGACAACCTTCTTGATGCTCCCTACATCTGCTGTACAACCTCAACCCATTGGAACAGGGGTACATAATAGGATGTAGGAACATGGGATCCTCTGAGTATCTTGTTGCCAGTCAGAAGCCAGAAGCTTCATGATCACCATTCTGAATACTATGTCATTGTACTGCCACCACTGCCAAGGTTTGGTCAGATAGGTGCCTAACTGGGGAACCATCTTTTTCTTCATGTTATCTTTTAAGATTTATGCATGCCAGCAAAGTGAATGAACTGCAATTGTGGAAAGCAGATTCCTTATAAAGGCCTCCACTCTCAGTGTTTTGTTTAGCTTAGTGGTTGAACACAATTATTGTAACTGTAAAATTTGCTAATGATTTGTCCTTAAGATTTTCAGAACCAGTTACCTAATCTTAATACCTATTTAGAGACCCAAAATCTTAAGAGCCTTGCACATTCTAAAATGTTGGAACCCTCAGCCTTGAATAACCCAGTAGCACCCAAAAAGTTAAAGAACAATGAAAACAGATTCATTGTCCACCATGATTCATTTGAGTGGATGTCCTGTCAAAGAAGAAGCAAGAACCTAAACACAACTCTCCTCAGAAAAGGACCCATAAGAAAGAATGGCTAGGTTTTGCTCAAGGCTTATATAAGGCCATCTTATCTTCACCTACTCCTCCTTTTGATAAGTTAGCATAATTCCTCTCTGGAGGAAGAGGAATCTGACTCAGAAGAGGATTCACTGGTCTATTCCCTCTAAATTCATTCTCCTGGGCAACTCACCTCTGACAATGAAACTACATTATTACCTGATTCCCCATTAGGAAAGATTTCCTTTGGGGAGACCATCTCCAAGATGATACAACACTTTGAGCGGGACACTAAAGAAATCTTAGATGTAGAGAAAAGGTGTTATTAATTATTGGAAGAAAGGATGTCTCAGTAGTGAAGTAGATAGAATTGCTGCCTCAGAGCAAGAGGTTCCTCAGTTCATTTCTTGGCTGGGGTACTGTTTGTGCAGTCTACTTGTCCTTACTGTGTTCATGTGGGTTACCTCCAGGTGCTTCGATTTCCTCCAACATTCCAAAGACATGCTGTAAGTGTGTTGGATACTCTAAACTGGCCATAGGTATGAGTGTGCATGTAAACCTGTGGTATTGAAGAGCAACTGTGGCAGGGTTAGCCACCTGGTGGTGTCAAACTTGGATCTAAATGATTGTCACTGTTGAAGTGACACCCTGACCCTATGTGCAAAAAAGGGAAAAAAGAGGTTGAGGATGGATGAATGGATATATGGACAGAAGTAGGGCCCCCAAGCATTCAGTTCTGCAAACCTTTGGATGCTTTTGCCTCCACTTTCACTACTCTATATTCACAGACACCTCCTCCAAAGAAATCAAACAGATTCTTCAAGATTCCTGAAGACATGAAATTCCTGAACTAAAATTTGATAGCAGTCCCCTCAGCTTTTTTTCTGTTTATGAATAAACCCAAAAAGCTCATCCTTGTGGACAATGTGTTGTGGTCTGGCAGGGAGAAGTATGGCATGAACAGGTATGACAAAAAAGTCTGTACCTCTGCCACTCTGGTATTTAGAGCCATTAATTATCAAACACAGATGATTAAATATTTGTTATCCATTTTTGGGAGCCCGAATAATTCCCTGTCTGAATATGAAGATCCTGAACATAAATCCCAGCTTGTTTCTATGCTCTGTAATGCCAACCAAGTAGCCAGGCATTCCACCTAATGCAGCTTTGATGCTTAACAGGCTTCTTCTAGGGCTGTGGCTACTGGTTCAGCCATGAGTAGGTTTGTTTGTTTTCACCTTCAGCCTTTACTGGAGGATGTTAAGGCCAAACAATTGGACTTTCCTCTTCATAGGGCCATCCTTTTTGGCCTTTTGGCTGAAGAACTTTTTAAAATGCTGCAGGAAAAGGCCAAAGTCATGCAAGACTCGAAGCAAATTTTCTTACATCAGTCCTTAGATACCAAAAAGATGATTCATCAAAACCCACTTCTTTTGATTGCAGAGAACAGAAACCTCTCCAAAGGGCAAAGAAACTTAGTAAGAAAATATTTCAGTAAAAATATAATCAGATTGCAAGTCTGGGAAAATCTCATTTCCAGACAAACCTGCTTCTACCTGACTATCTTCTGCCTCCTCCTGCCCACTCTGGTTCACACATTCCACATTCCCATAGGCTCAATCTAACCCAGTGAGCCTGGGAATGCATTACTTCCTACAAATTGGTCTACATACAGAATGGCTTGGAAACAGCTCTCATTTCCAAAGGAGATCCCTATCCCTCCTCCAAATTAATATCACCTCACACTCACCCCCCTTGTTTCAGGATCTGCTCTCTCAGGGAATGACAGAACCAGTTCCACTTCAGACCCAGGGAAATGGTTTCTACTCAAAACTATTCCTCATCCCCAGGAAATAGGAAATATGGAGGCCCTTTATAAGCCTAGCTAATAAATTAGCCTATGTTTCCACAAGTCAGCACCTGATGCTCCTGTCCAGCAGGGACACAGGTGGAATCCCAGGGGTGTATTTTGTATTTCCCATCCACTCGCACAGGTTCCTCTTAAAGAGGTATAATGAAGTACTCTGCTTGATGTGGAGAAGAAGTCTATTCCACAGATGGGGGAGTCTCTGGGACACAAATCTGCCCCACCAGCAAGTCCTATTGATGTTGCTGACCAAGTTGAGGTTTTGTGTATGGGTCACATGAGTGGAGTTTGGCTTGTGGATATGCAGTAATTTCATCAAGGTAGGGTCAGAGATTGCTCTGTATGCCAAACATAGGTCACCTCTGAGGAGTCTGCATGAGACAGAATAGAGGGATAGGACATTTAGGCTATCCATGTAAGATAGATTTTTGAAGCTGTGGATTCTCCTGGTTAGGAATCTCTGTGATCTCTCCAGCTGCTGCATGTGCTTTATGAGGTACATACCGAAAGGGGTGTTATACTCAATGATGGGCCTGATAAGGGAGGAATACAGATAAGTTATTACTTACTTGTTCCTGGAAGAAATACCCATACTAATGAGGTGAGCCATGTAGAAAGCTGTCCGTACAATGGAGCCAACACGGTGGTCAAAAGTTAAATTGCTGTCAACTTGGGTTCTCAGGTCCCTCACAACTGTTTGTGTGCTCAGGACATTGTTATTAATGAGATAATTTATGGGGACATCACTCACTCTCCAAAGGGGATGATGATGCATTTTTTTGGTGTTTAGTTTGAGGCCATGTTTCTGGCACCAGTCATTTATCTGGGTGAGACCCTCTTGTAGTATATCTACATCACTAAGGGAGTTGATGACCATGCCCAGCTTGCAGTCATCTGCAAACTTGGTCAGCGATAAACCTCTTGTTTTGGCTTGCACCTCGGAGAAGTATATCCCAAACAACAGGGGCTCCAAGACTGATCCCTGGGATACACCACTTGTAATGGGTCTACTACTTGAGGTAGCTTCCCTATTTTGACTGAGTTCTATCAGTGAAACAGTTAGTTACCCATCTGGTCACATATGGATTTACGCCAAGCTGGGATAGATTATCTATTATGCCTGAGTGCAGAATAGCGCCAAAGGCCTTGGCCAAGTCAAGGTAGGGAGCATGCACTGTCTTCCCATTGTCCATGGCTTTGGTGACTGACTCAAAGAAGTCTGCCAAATTTAAAGGCATGATCTCCCCTTGACAAAACCAAACTGTGTGGGATAAAGCATTTGGAGATTGCTGATGTCCTTGTTAATGTGGTCCATGATAATGTATTCCATGGCCTTGCAAATCAGGCTAGTTAGGCTGATGGGTCTATAATTGCCTGGATCAGTGGACACTCCACCTTTGTGCAGAGGGATGACTGTGGCCATCCTCCATTTGACCGGGACAAAACTGGTACTTGGCGTAGGTTGAATAAGTTGCCTAATGGTGCTGCAAGTTCCTGCCTGAGTTGATGCAAGGTGCAGCCTGGGATGTTATCTGGTCCCATGGAAGCTGTGTTTTAGCCTTTGAGAGTGTAGTAATTACTTGTTCTCTAGAGATAAGGGGTAGAGGGCAAGTGCAGGGATATCCCGGATTACTGATGGGGGATCAGAGGGGTGAAGTTTTTACTGAACCTTTCTTCCAGCAGGTTGGCTATATCCATAGCATTTGTGTACATGGTGTCCTTGACCATCAGTTCTGAGCAGATTTGGGTGTTTCCCCTTAGATTGTGAATGTATGTGAAGAAGGCCTTATGATTGTCTTTAGTAGATGTGGCCAACTTGGACTTGAGGATAGCTTTGCAGGATTTCACTAATACCCTTATTTACCTGTTTAGGCCAAGGAGAAATTGCTTCCAATTTGGCACCTATTCCTTCTTGGTACTGGGAAGCAATTTTTATCCTTTTGTTATAAAGTTTATGTATAGCCGATGTTCACCAGACAGGTTTACTCTTCCTTGAGGAGGAGGATTTTGTCCTGTCAAGTATTACTGAATCCATACATTTATATAAGTAGTTGTATAGTACTTTGGTGTAGGTTTGGACATTAGTGCCAGTTCCTACTGCTGGAGAGAGGGCTGTGAAGCTGTTTAGACCTTCCCTTAGGAGGCTGTAATCGGCTTTGGAGAATTTTTTTTGTTTAACCCTAGTTGGGGGGGGGGGGGGTCAGAGGAGATGATGAGTTCGAAGGCAAATGTTTTGTGGTCTGATCTTACCAGGGATGATGAAGCTGCCTGGATGCTGCAGTGGTTTCCTATGTTGGTTAGTACCAAGTCCAAGATATTGTCACCTCTTGTGGAGGTATCAACCAGCTGGTCCAAGGCATTGGCATTAAAGAAGTCAAGAAATCTTTGAACATTTGTGTTCTGGCTCAAGTAATTCTTCCAGACAATGGATGGGTACTTTAAATCACCCATGATCGTGGTATAGGGTTGAATCTTAATAGATTCAAGGAGGTCCAAACAGGCAGCGTAGGCATCCTGAGTCAACGTTGGGGGCCTGTAGCTATTAATTGAATAGGGGTCTTGTCATCCATTAATTGGACCTGCAGCATCTCCTGTGTGTCATACAGTTTGACCAGTCTGGAGGTGTGTATATAGGTTCATAGGTTCATAGGTAAGTACTAGGCTATCAGCCCCGGGGCCTATATAAGCCTATCCAAAAAAGTTCCCTGGTTTTCGCCACCCAAAAAAAAATGATTTCCTGCACCCCTGTTGAGCAGAGCCACAGAAGTGATCCCCGGGATGAATTTACGATTTCACATCCAATTGTCAAGATTCCTTTTAAAGAGGGCTAATGAGGATCTCTGCTTGACGTGAATGGGCAGTCTGTTCCAGAGTATGGGAAGTCTCTGGAACAGGAATCTATTCCTCCATCATGTTCTGTTTATTGTGGTGACAAGGTTTAGGTCCCTGGAGCATGTGGCTTGGAGAGATTGTTTTTTTTTTTTTTAAATGTAGCATGTCCAACAGATCTGGGTTTGACATGGCTTTGTATGCTAGGCAGAGGTCACCTCTGAGTAGGCAATAAGCTATGGAGTAGAGCTGGAATTTTTTGAGACAGTCTGCGTATGGCATCTGTTTGAGGCTGGTAATCCTCTTAGTGAGGTATTTCTGTGGCCTTGCTAGTTGTTGTAGATGTCTTTCAAGGTATATGCCAAACAGAGTGTTGTGCTCTATGATGGGACTGATGAGGGATGAGTAAAGAGGATCAATGACCTCTTTTTTTTCTGAAGGAGAACCCATTTGTGATGAGGTTTGCCACATAGAAGGATTTCCTGACTACTGTGGTGATGTGATTATCAAAGGAGAGACTACTGTCCAGCTGTGTCTCAAGATCTCTTACGCACTTTCGGTGTTTAGTATGCTACCACCTGTGTGGTAGCTCATGGGTACAGTGTTTTTTTCCAAAGGGGATGACAATGCACTTCTTGGCATTGAGCTTGAGGCCGTGACTTTGACACCAAGCGTCAGTCTCAGTGAGGCCCCTTTGTAGAATGCCCACATCATTAAGCGATCCTGTTATGGCTCCTAGTTTGCAGTCATCTGTGAACCTTGCTAGCCAAAGACCTGCAGTATTAGCCTGGACTTCTGAGAAATAGATGCCAAACAGGAGAGAACCCAGGACTGAACCCTATGGTACTCCACTTGTCACTGGCCTGAAGTCAGATTTGGAGTCAGCTACTTTCACTGTGTGGGTTCTGTTAGTGAGCCAGTTGGCCACCTATCTTGTGACATAAGCATTTATGCCCAGTCTAATGAATTTATTTATAATGCCAGAGTGGGGGATGGTGTCAAAAGCCTTGGCGAGGTCAAGAAAGTCTGTGTGCACCACCTTACCCTTGTCCATGTGCTTCAAAGAAGTCAATCAGGTTTCGGAGACATGATCTACCTTTTATAAACCCAAACTGAGTGGGGTCCAGAGTTTGGAGGTTACCTTTGTTTTCGTTTGTAAGCTCCAAGATGATACGTTCCATGGCCTTGTAGACCAGGCTCATCAGGCTAATGAGGCAGTAGTTCCCAGGGTCCATGGTGGTGCCCCCTTTGTGGAGTGGGATAACCATCGCTTTGCACCATTCAGTAGGCACAAAGCCTGAAGTGAGGCTATGACTGAACATGGTACTTAGGTGGGGTACCAGTTCGTTCTGTAGTTCATGCAGAATGCAGCCTGGGATGTTGTCTGGTCCCATGAATACTGTGTTCTTGGCTTTGGACAGTGCAGTCTTAACTTGTGCATCTGTGATTACAGGGGCTTTGCATTCTTCCAGGATAGAGATGGGCCCTTTGGGGGGATGGGGGTAAAGTTTGCACTGAACCTATCTGCCAGGGTGTTGGCAATATCAGTTGGTTCTGTATATATAGTGCCATTGCGCTGTAGCTCAGAGCAGATCTGAGTGTTGCCATTGAAATTCTTGACATAGCTGTAGAATGCTTTGTGGTTGTCTTTAGAATCAGTGACGATTTTATTTTTGTAACTAGCTTTGGAGGATTTTATGAGGGATCTCAGCTTCTTACTGAGGCTGACCAGGGAGTTCCTGGAATCAGGGGATTTTACTCTTTCTTGCAACAGCTTCTTCCTCCTGTTGTAGAGTTTGTTTATGGCAGGGGACCACCAGATTGGCTTCCTTTTTTGGAGGCTAGCATCTTGGTTCTGTTGGGGATTGCACGATCCATGCACTTGTGTATGTGTTTATACAGTGCATTTGTATAGGATTCAGCAGTTGTACCTCTATTATTCATCTGCATGGGTGTCGTGAAGTTTGCCACTTCTGTCTAAAAAAGCATGAAGTTGGCTTTGAAGTAGTTTTTTACGGTGGTTTCCTTAATGGGGTATGGGGGTGGAATATTGATGTCTAGGGTGATTAGCTTATGATCGGGTCTGACTAGTGAGGAATTGACCTCTGGCGTGGAACATCGGTTACCCATATTGGCAATGACCAGGTCCAGGATATTGCTACCCCTGGTTGGGGTCTGGACATGCTGATCCAGGGCATTGGAGTTTATGAATTCCAGAAAGCGTTGAACAAATGAGTTAGTACATGAGTAGTTTTCCCTGTTGATGGTAGGGTAGTTGAAATCTCCCATTATTAGGGTATTGGGTTGTACCTTAATATTATCCAGTATATTACGAAACGTGGAGTGGGCATCCTGCGGCATGGCGGGGGATCTGTAACAAGCAACAGCCTGGATTACAGTCTTGTCCAATGTTAGTTGCACTTGGATAATTTCGGATACATTATGTTGAGCAACTAGCCTGGAGGTGTGTATGTCTTTAATGAATATGGACACATCTCCTCCTTTAGTGTTTTGGTCCAGGTTAGGTGGCTGAAAGGTGTGGTATGAATTATAGCCTGATAATGCAGGGGTGCTCTCTTTAGCCTTGAACCAGGTCTCTGTCACTGCACAGATGTCGATGTTCTCTTTAATATATAATGAAACACCATTTTCTTTGGCTTTGCTGCCCTCAGTTTGTGGTCTGTAAGTATTATAGGATTAATAACCAGGTAAGGCTGGGGTGCCCTCCACAGCTTTGAAGCAGGTTTCTGTGACTGCACTAATGCCAGCATCTTCCAGGGTTAAGAATGCTTGCAATGAGTGCAGTTCTATATCGAGGCTCTTAGCATTCATGAACTTTAAATTGTGCTTAGATGAGATTCTCATGTTGGTAGTTTTTACCTCAAGACATTGCCTAAAAAAGGCACTATGGGGAGGTAAGAGCCTTTGCCAGGAGTCTGAAGCCTAAGGGAGACAGATGCAGGCCATCTCTGGCAAAGCATCATGGTCTGTCAATCATGTCTTCCCAGGCTGACAGGTACTGGATCCCCTTAGAATGACTCCAGAAACTAAGGCAATTGTTGAAGTCAAACATTTTTTGTTTGTATTGAGGCATCATTCTGTGACTGCACTAATGCCAACATCTTCCAGGGTTAAGAATGCTTGCAATGAGTGCAGTTCTATATCGAGGCTCTTAGCATTCATGAACTTTAAATTGTGCTTAGATGAGATTCTCATGTTGGTAGTTTTTACCTCAAGACATTGCCTAAAAAAGGCACTATGGGGAGGTAAGAGCCTTTGCCAGGAGTCTGAAGCCTAAGGGAGACAGATGCAGGCCATCTCTGGCAAAGCATCATGGTCTGTCAATCATGTCTTCCCAGGCTGACAGGTACTGGATCCCCTTAGAATGACTCCAGAAACTAAGGCAATTGTTGAAGTCAAACATTTTTTGTTTGTATTGAGGCATCATTCTGGATGATGGTAGAATGCTGCTTAAGGCTAGTGACATTCCTGCCTGCAACACATATTCAGTGAACTTGATCATGTATCTCTTCATATAGTCCAGAGAGGTATGTCTCAAATCATTCAATAAACATGTACTATGACAGAGTCATAGCAGTGCTTGTTGAGGGACTTGAGTGCATGGGTGATGTGGTGGATTCTGGCACGTGACAAACGAGTTACTGTGACTTTCTCCATATCCAGCCTAGTGAGGGGCACATTTGTTTGTCTCACAATGGAGTCTCCTATGATTAATATATTGGGTTTATGGTTAAGCCTTAATGGCTGTGAGACACAGGTGTGTGTGGACTCTGTGTGGTGTGCTTTGAGTGTATTTTTGTCTCAGAACTCTCTTTTGTTTAGGTATGGTTTTGTTAAGAACCTTCGCATATGTAGGTGTGTGTTATGTTGGTTGGGGTTTGAGGTGTGGTGTTTGTGCAAACAACCTTCTCACTGCCAGATAACCTTGCTTGCGAGGGAGAGAGCATAGACTCCAGGTTTTTAATGTAATTGCATCTCTCACAAATTGTGTTCCTAGGTGGTAGTAGGAGAGGGTTGTCCGTGTACATAGGACAGTTGCAACACTGTCTCAGAATGCCCAGATCAAATGGATTGGCAGGAGAAACTGTAGGAAACTGTCCATCCATATTTGTCAGAATCGGTGTGGAGGATGAGCTAAGGGGGGGTGAAGGTGAATAGATCTGAGATTGGTACTGGTAGCTTCTGTTTGTACAGAGGCTGTAAAGAAGCTTCACCACCTCAGGATCGAGCTAGTGTCAAGTGCTAGTAAGGGAAAATTTGAAGCTGGAATACCTTACAGTGGGTTAAATCAGCACAGCAGAGGTCAGTGAGACACAAGCAAATGCAGCCATGCACAAACACAGATGGAAGAATCTAGAAACTTCCTGCTAGCCCCTGCACATTCAACCAATCACTAATGCTAGAGAAGGTCAGGCAGTCCTGCTACTCTCACTAACAGAGAAGTCAGGCCCCTACCAGCAGAAGATGGCTAGGAGGAAACAGCAAGTAAAACAACCAGGCCTGGATGCAATAAACCTGCATCCAGACTATGTTACTTGACTAGAACACAGAAAACTCCCAGAAAATGCACAGAAAAGCACAGACAGAGCACTCACAACTATCAGTATGAAAAAAGCAGTTTACAGTTAAGTAATTTGGTAAAAATGCAGTTACAGTAATGAAACAGTACTTAGCAATGAAAATAGTTAAACCAGTATAGAAACAGTACAAGAATGTAGTAAAACAGTAAAAAATGCTTTATAACAGTGCAAAATGTAGTAGATTAGCTATATAGTAGAACTATAAGTGTTAGGAAGTGCAATTCAATGAAATAGATGTAAAAAAAAAACACCTGTTCTGCTCTTGGAGCCTCACGGAATTTTTGTACATCACAGTAATGAATCACCACTCCTCAGCCTGGTAAAAACAAGCACAGCCCCCTGCATACACAGGCTTAAAATACCTGAAAAGATGGAAGAATCTAGAAGCTCATATTACTACTCATTCATGCTAGCCCCCCACACTTTCCACCAATCATTCATGCTAGAGAAGTTCGGGAAGCCATGTTACTCTCACTAACAGAGAAAGCAGACCCGCAGCACAAGATGCCTGCCAGGAAACTCATCAAGCAAAACAAGTAGGCCTGGATGCAGCAAACCTGTATTCAGACTATGCTACTTGACTAGAACACAGAATGCACAGAAAAGCACAGATAGAGCACTCACAAACAGAAAATAGAACTCTCAGCATGAAAAAAGCATTTTACAGTTAATTAATTCAGTAAAAATGCGGTTACAGTAATGAAACACTACTTAGCAATGAAAATACAGTTAAAACAGTATAAAACAGTACGAAAATGCAGTGAAACAGTAAAAAAGCTTCCAAGATTTGTATTATTTCAACACCTTTCTGCAAGTTATGTCTTTCAACATACTACCTCTCTGAAGACCCTGCTTCCCGTTATCCTTCCTTAGATTTTCTGGTCACCTTAGATGTGAAGGATGCATGTCTGCATTTCCCTATTTATCCTACCTGCAAAAGATTCCAAACAATCTCATGTAGTAAGATGTCAATATAAAATGCCTATCATGAAAGGACTTCACTAAATTACCTTGCTGCTTATCACAGCATGCTAATCTTCCTGATTAAGTATTCATGTTTGATCCATTCAGAGCCAGTTCTCTGGACATCAAAGTGGGGTTAAAAGCAAGACAACCTACCACAGGCTATTGCCGAGCTGCTATGTTTGTCTACTAAACTGTATATATTCTCTCTAATGCGAACAACATTGTGGAGGCTGTCATTTCATTTACATGTTCAACGTATTCCGTCTGTATCGTGTATTTTTGTGGAAATGGGACTAGAGTTCTGAACTGAAAGCAAGAGATCTAAGCTGGGATTAAATATGCATCAGAAGTATTACATTTCTGTTTTTATGTTTTTAATAAAATGTCAGCTACAACGAGTGCATTAAAGAACAATGAAGCCTATCTTAAATTTTGCCTAATGCTTAGAATCACTGACATCATTTCTTTATATAGCATATACCAAAGCTAATCTTTACATAATATTATTTTTTTTGATTTACTACTATGTCTGCTTACCCCATTTAAGAAATCAGCTGAGGGAAAAGTTATACTAACCATTTAAATCTAAGGCTTAATTTCATAAAGAATGGCAATAAATATGAATCATTAGTGTGAACAGTGTATTAAAATTAGATGCAGAATAGCTTGTTGTGCAGATAAAATGATTTAAGCCTTGTACATAAAATAATGGTTCTTGTAATGATTTTTCTCTCTTGTTTTTCTCTTTCTCTCTGTCTCTGTCTTAAGAGCACAACAAAACACACACACAAATATAACTGTAATCCTAAAAGTACCCACAGAAAATTAACTTTCAATGATACACACACAGAGACTAATCGGCATGAGGGTAAATTAAACAATGTACCTCTCACTAGAACAGTCTGTAAGCATCTATAGTACCTGAGCACATGATAATTGTTTAAAAGCAATAATGTTCCTTTCTGCTTGTTCCCCATTCCTAAATTAGGTTTTCCTTGACCATCTTGCCTTTGGATCATTAAGTGCCAGCTTTAGATTCTAAAGAGAATGTAAACAAATATCAGATCCAACAAGCAGGGCATAACCACCCACATACATGGAATGTTTTTTTTTCTCATTTGTATGCTCTGTATTACCTTCTAGTTAGTTATTTTCCATTCCATCATGTCACAGTGGCAAGCAAATGGTAGTTACTATGGCTTACTGTACTAGAATAAATGATTAGATTTCTATGTCAGTGTCACTACAGTCAAATATACTAGTGACATATGATGAAAAAAAAGAAGTGATGGCACTAAACTAACCAGATAAAGGATAGTTTCACAATTTGCAATGCAAGCATAGACAGTATATGTGTCTTATTCTGAAATAATAGATTTTTTGGTATTATGATAGGGTCCAAAGAGTTAAATAAATTATGCACCAACATTCTGATTCAAATGTCTGTCCAGTAGCCTCACCTACAGTATTAATAGCATTACCAGTACTTAACATCTGGTTATGCTCAGGTTACAGTTACTTTTCACTTAATGGGAAGAATACTCTGGAACAGACTACCTATCTATGTCAAACAGAGCTCCTCATTAGCACTCTTCAAGAAAAATCTTGATGACTGGATGGGAAATAGGAAATTCACCTCAGGGATCACTTCTGTGGTTCTGCTTGACAGGAGCACAGGAAAATAATTTTCTTGGGTGGTGAAAGCCAGGGTACCTTTTTGGCTAGGCTTATATAGGCCCTAGAGCTAATAGCTTAGTACCTACCTATGAACCTATGAAGAGAAGAGAAGAGAAGAGAGAGAAGAGAGAGAAGAGAAGAGAAGAGAACAGGTATCTCTACATTGCTAAATGGGCCATTGGTATTCAATGCAGGGCCTAATAAAGCATGATAACATCTTTGGACCCTGAAGATACTCCCTTGTAGTTAACTGGGCCAGAAAGAAGGATTTCTTGAGTGTGATGAAGACGAAATGATTGAAAAGTGTTGTCCACATAAGCACTCAGATCTTTTATGATAGTATCTGTCTGAAAAGTAGTACCATTTATAACATATAAGGTGGCAGCAGCTTTTTTACTGAATGTAGTTCTGCATTTTTAAAATTTTTTTTAATTTATTGTTATTTTTCGCATTTTATTCATTTATTTGCGTTTATCTTGGAACCATTTTCTGCACGTGTGCATATTTCAACCCTTGCTGGAAATGTTAATCAGTTGATCTGAGGATAAAAGTTTCCAATTTGCAGTCATAAGCAAACTTGATCAAGTACACATCTTGGGTATTGGCGTGGATGTCTGCAAAATAAATGCCATTAAATATAAAAAGTGTTATAAATCTCAGTCATCCTGCACCTGTAGTTGCTCTGTTGTGCTTGCTTATACTCTTGTCTTGTCTTGTCTAAACCATCGGCTTATTAGCAAGGTCATCTGCACATAACCTACATCAACATCAAACACAACTGGGGCAGAAAGAGAGGCAGATTTGAGCAGAGAGGAATAAAGATTTTCTCCAATTACCTCTTAGCTATGATGGAATAGCTTCCTACAACTACAATGCCCTAGACTGACATCTTAGGTGTGAATGAAGGAAGGGATTTCTATAATTATTGTATGGATATTCACAACTGGCTCATTCAACTCATTTCATTTAGGATTTTGTATAATTTCAGGATCATGTCTATTTTTGTTGAAATTAGTTAACCATTTCCTGCTAAATCATCACTCATCACTTATCACAGACCTGTAGCCTTCTGTTTTGTAACACATCCCTTAATGATGTATTATAGAAAAAAAGGAATGAATTTTCATTATTTTATACGTTAATAAATATGAGAATGAAAATATGAAGTAGGACAAGATCATGAACTTGCCTACATTTATGGAATAGCATCCGCAGGATGTGTGCTGCTGTCACATGATGAGAATCAGATTTACATCCATATGACGGTGTGCAATGGACCATATGTTTAGCGGAAGATCCTCTCTTCAGTTCCCTGCTCAGAACTATATGAACAGTATCAATGTTACAAGGGCCCAATGAGCTCTATTGCTGAAGCTAGCATGCCGGATCAGAAGAAAGGTCTGCCTCAGGGCTCTAAATTTCAGCCTTCAATATCTCTGTGGAAAATGCATGTTCTTAACTAGTTAAAGATAACACAGCATCTTTTTCTCAACAAAAAATATGTGTACTCAGTTGTGCAAAACAGAAAGCAAAATATAAGCTGAGTCTAGTATAAATAAATGATTTATTTGCCATATGTAGGCATTTCTTTGTAAGTGTTCCATTTGCTGGGTTTTCAAAAGTGCAAATATCTTCAATGTAAAAGGTTTCAATACAATTTTAGCTATTATGCTCTCCTAAGAAATATTTGTGCAGGAAAACCATGACAGTGTAGCATACATATAATGAGGTCAAGTAAGGATCTGAGCAGCAGGAATGATCCAAGCATCTAGTGACAGCTGCATTTATAGCACACTAGAAATGGAGACAATGGATAATCTTATGGAAAGATGTCTGCATTATTTTATATCCAGGCAAGAGCAAAATAAATTCTAGATGCAATATTTATTCTTAACTTTCAATCTCTGAAAATACACAAGACTATTTTTAGATAGTGGTCATTACAACAGGAGTCCAGTGGTAGTCTTGCTTTATAAATACTGTCCCTAACAGTCTTATCTAGAATGGCCTCCTTAATTGAAACTATTCTGTCATATGTTAGATTCTTAGCTGTAAATTAGAAATATAAAGACTACAGTAACAAACAGAAATAATTCAATTTTGTTACTACTGTGTCATCAGAACAGGGGGAGAAAAGAAGACAGCTGAAGTTTACAACTGTATACAGGAAGTGACACATTGCAAGAAAAACAAATTTTAGATATATAGTGTACTTCTATATTCACTATGAAAGGCACATTAATTAAACAATAACGGACAAGTATTGAATGTTTTATTTCCGGATATTATTAGCTGCTACCACATACCTGTTACATAAACATAATAATTGCAGAGAATCATTAACTTTTTCTTTTCATTTTTTTTTTCGTTGCAGTGAACTTATAGAAATGCAGTCAGTAGCATCCTCACCTTTCAATAGAATGAATTTGGATAAAAATACATTTGATAGAACAATGATTAATTTTACTATAACAAATGTTCTTACATGCAGTGTATATGATTGTTGCTCTGCTATTGTTACATGCTGATTTTTTTAGTTTATCAGATGAGCCAACATTCATTTTCACATAACAGGAGAAACATTTTCATGCTGAATACATAAAAGCACAGATATATCAGCAAACATCTGTTTAGTAAGTGATTTTAATCAGATATGTGTGTATATGTGTATATATATATATATATATATATATATATATATATATATATATATATATATATACCGGGAAAGTCCTGTTTGGAATGGAGCCAATTTTCAGTGGAGGCCTAGGGACAAATGCTCCAGATGCATGTCTTTGTAATGTGGGAGAAAACCAGAGCAAACCACACAATGGAATGGAGCCAATTTTCAGTATAGACCCGGGGACAAATGCTCCAGACGTATGTCTTTGTAATGTGGGAGAAAACCAGAGCAAACCACATAAATGCAGGGAGGATATGCAGACTCTGCACAGAAGGTATCCCGGCTGAGAATTGAACTGTAGAACCTCTTGCTTGCTGGCAGGTGGTGATAATGCAACCGCTGCACCACTGTGCCTTCTCACACACACATATATATATATATATATATATATATATATATATATATATATATATATATATATATATATATAAAACTATTTATTTAACATTTGTTTACCAGGAGAGTCTGACTGGACAACAAGTGTCTGTTTTCAGTGGAGTTCTGCAGAGAAAAATCCCATCCCCCGGATTCAGTAAACGTCCATGCAGGAATAGTTTAGTCCTGCATGGAAGCAACCGTTTTGGAGCAGCACGCCAGAGCACCATGCATATTAATGAAGGCCCGCTGCCTGAGCTCCTAAATGGACATGGAGTGTGGACGAGTGAAGTGGGTGTGTCTGAGAGCAGAGCTCTCACAATATACATGCCCCTGCAGTCATGAACTGCAGATTAGCTAGTAGAATGAGCGAGGCTGCTCATAGGGGGTTGCATACCACCAGCAACACCCCCCAAGATAATAAGAGCAATATTTAAAATATAAAAATATAAACAAGTTATTTTTTATCCAACAGATAAAATTTAACCATAGGTGTGTAGGTTTGCCCATTGCTTAGCTACGTATACTGTAGCTTAAATGGCAGAAGAAGATAAATATCAAGATATATGCGAATTAAACAGTACTGCAATAGTGTAGTGGTCAGATCATTCGTCTTACAAGCAGTCATTCCTGGTTCAAGTTTCACTCCAGTATATTCCATTTTCCATGTCAAATCACTTCATGAACAATATTTTCTTTGCATAACCTACTAAATAACATATATTTGTGAACTGGAGTACTGCATTAAATGTAGATGTGAGGTGTCATTGTAATAATGTAAAATCCACAGATAAACACAAGTGCCCCATATAGTATATGTACACATGAATCAGGGATACAAATCGAAGGTATAATGTGTAATGAATGATAAATCCATAGAGTGTCCAAATCCACCATCTTCCCAAGAACCATTTTACATTTTTGTCTAAATTAGTCTGGGGGTAAGTGGGAGTAAGCACAATTAAGCACTAGTAAGTGAAAATAAGCATATTTAAGCAGTAGTAACCGGGTTTAAGCCTGTTTGCATGGGGATAAGCAATGCGCACATAGGTTAAGCAATACTGAAGCTAAATCCCTGTAAGCATATTTAACCGGATGTTAGCATTGCTTACCATTGCACAAACATGTGCAAACCCACTTACAATTGCTTAAAAGAGTCTTAATCACTCTGTATGCAACAGTCACTGTTCTGCCCAGCAACAAAATAAACAGTCCTTGCAGGTCTTGAACCCTTGACCCTGTACACAATAGTCACAGTAGTTAACCAGTAAGCCATCACAGCAGTACATAAGACTGAGGTATCACCAAACAGATCCTCACTATAGGAATATTAAACTTAACATTTGAAAGGAATCTATATACAGTTTTATGTTGCATAACCTACTACATAACATAAATATGTGAGCTGGAGTACTGCATTAAGTCCAGATGTGAGGTGTCATTGTAATAAAGTGTTGAAAATCCCCTAATAAACACGAGGACTCCATACAGTGTACGTACATATGAATCACGGATACCAAACACATATATAACATGTAATGAATAATAAATCAATGCCAAACAGAAAAGTATGCAAATTAAAAATTAAGCAACACTAAGCATTACACAGCCCTATTTACTAGGTATAAGCAATGTGTAGGTCAGCTAACTCAGTTTGCCCAGTAGTATTCCCCTTTAAGCAATGCCAACCTTAGTTAAGCAGGTTTGCCCATAGCTTAGCATTTTCAAAACTGTCCAATCACGGCAAAGTGTGGGAAATTGGCCCTATTTAAACCCAACAGGTGGGAATATATCTCATAACTGGTTGCAGCTTCCTCCTGTAGGCACTATGACCGGTGTGGGAGAAGGAGTCCGGTTTTGGGCGCAGCGCTGGGGCATCCAGGAGTCCAAAGTAATGGCAGGATTCCTTGTTAAAGACCATGACCAGAGACTGCTGCAGAGTCAGTACCAGGGTTTACAATATAAAGCAGAAGCCTGGGACTGTTTCGCCCATGACCTCACCAGTGCCACCGACATCCCTTGAACTGGTGAGCAGGTCAGGCATCACTAAGCCGACCTGAAGTGGAGAAAGAGGGAGCTCTTGGATCAGTGGATCCAACAGGCTAGGCAGACGGGGATGTCCCAACCGTGTGTGAGTATCAGTCTACTACCTGTTTAATAATTGCCAGCTCATGTATATTATAGATAGGTATGGCTAAATATTCCCCTTATGTTTTTGACAGAGGTAAATGAGCAGGCTGTGAACTGGGAAGCCCATGCCTGTAGATTGCAGAGGTTGCAACGGGAGGCAGGTTAGTAATACTCTTGCATGTACTGTCATAAGAAATAAATCTAAAAGTAGTAGAAAGTTAATTGCCAGTATAAAACCTGTATTGTTTAAGGCATGTACTGAATACACCAGACAATATGGCAGGAAGAGACTCATATAGGTTGTATGTAAATAAAAGGTTAACAGCCTCACAATAAAGGTCTAACTGCTGGACTGTCTGTGTTTACTCTGGTATCATATGGTAATGTAGTGTTGCAATCTCTTAATAGTACTGTTGTGTTAAGCACTGTTACCCACACTGTGCTACATAAATAAAATGTGTAGGAATGTCTGTATACAACTGTTGTAATTACAAGAGGTTATATTGTACAACTGAGAGAGACTTAGACAAACAGTGAAAAGATAGACAACATAATCCAAATAGCACACTTAACTGAGACATGAACTGTTATATTTTTAGTGCACACAGCCATGGTTCAAATCCTGAAAATGGTAGTAAGCTGTATGCAGAA
The DNA here is from genome assembly GCF_019279795.1 of Protopterus annectens. NCBI lineage: Eukaryota > Metazoa > Chordata > Ceratodontiformes > Protopteridae > Protopterus > Protopterus annectens. The sequence continues at coordinate 1,145,359,139 of NC_056729.1, read as the reverse complement.
TCATACCCCACAACTGTACAGATTTGTCCTGTCCAGTTAATTGGCCCATATCTGCTGCCTGTCACCCTGTCCCCCTGGCATATCAGTGGGATGATGCCAGAAGTTTAGGTAGCCAATCATGACATATAACTGATTGTCAGGCATCATAACTGACAGAAATATATCTATAAGAAGAAACCTGTCACTCTAGCAACTCACCAAAATGTTATGAGAGTAATAAGCAAAGTATGTCCCATCTCCAGCTCCATGTTATGAAGCTATGACCAGAGTGTGTGCAGTAACAGAGTGAGACGTATGTGCATAATAATAATGTGGAATCTGATAATATGTGTTGCATAATCATACCCCTCAACTGTACAGATTTGTCCAGAATGTCCAGTTAATTGGTTCATATCTGCTGGCTGTTACTCTGTCCCTCTGGCATATCAGCATGGTAATATCTGACATGTAGTCAGCATTTAATGTCATATAACTGACTGTCAGGCCTGTACATATTTGGAAAATGTCTATGAAAACAAACCTGTCATTGTACAACTCACCAAAGATTTATGAGGGCAACAGTCAAAATATGTCGTGGTTTCACCTGCATGTTGTCAAGACATGCCCAGAGTGTGTACAATAAGAGATGGCCAGGTATGTGCATATCATCCACCTGGAATCTGGGAATATGTGTAGAAACAGTCAGGTAGTGTTTACAAACAATACCTCCTCCACACGTATACTGGGTAAGAGGTATATACTGCAGGTAAAACTCAGTTCATGTATATAGTTGTCTACATCCATGCCACTGTCCAAACTAAGCCCATAGGGGAGTGTAATAATACCAGTAAGGTACAGATCACAGCACTGACTAGGAAAGTAATGAAAACTGCAGAGATATACAAGTTGCTAATTGACATCCCCCCCGACCCCACCATATCTGCAACAATAAACTAAATACACAACTCAATCGGTATGTGCACTATTAAATCTACTAATGGGACATATGTCCTATTGTTTGATAAATATTTAAATTTGTTTCTATGGATGTGCCATGTTGAAATACTCCCACATTGGTGGCATGCTGCCATCAATGTACCTGCATGCTGTTGTAATGGCCACCGTGGTTCCATATATGCATGAGTTCTGTTTGCTATGCAACTGTTCCATATCTAGTGTTTTGGGTTAATGGGAATATCTATGCATGCTGTTATACCTAATCCTGGAATGTGTTGAATATTATTAACCCACATATGTTGTAAAATTGAAACACCATAGCATGTTTGGGATGGCTGGTCCCAGGGGACCCACGTCTCCCACCTCATCTGGCCGTGGCACCAGGCACCATCACATCTGGGGCCCACCCCGGGACCTCCTCGTCCACTGGTCCTGCACCACCTTCAGGTGGAACCGCCTTAGGGGATGGGGCTCGCCCCCCCCCCAGGAGCGAGCATGGACAGGACACTGTCACCCATCGCTAGGTCCAGGGTCTGTTGCGTAGCGAGCTCCACAGGGAGTTTGGAGATCTGCTACACCAGCTTGAAGGCTGTGTGGTGCAACTAGAGGATCAGCCTACCCTTCCTACTCATCCCCCAGCACAGCCACCTTCGGGGCCATGAACATGCAGTGGTGACTGCCCATGGGTGGATCCTCAGTCCCACTGTTTCCACTAGGGGACTCATGGGCTACTGACTTCCAAACACCCCTCCCCATCTAAGGTGTTTACCCCCCACATGTGTCATATACCGCCCCTGTATGCTGTCTTGTCTGTTATCCAATCCAACCTACCTCCCTAAATATACCTACCATCCCTCTCCAAAATCCCACTCTCACCTTAAAAAAAAGGTCAATCTGTTCCCCCCAAAAAATCTCGCCACATACATAGCTGTACATTTCACACATGTGCCCACTGGACACATGTAATCTGGTCTAATTGGCTTCACAACCTATTATTTTTGCCCTCACCCCTCTCTCAGGTGTATGAGTGTCCAAATCTACCTCCAAATCAGTGTATATGCACAGCTGTTGCAGTAGAAGAAATCTGGTCTAATTGGCTTCACAACCTATTATTGTTGCCCTCACCTCTCTCTCAGGGGTATGAGTGTCCAAATCTACCTCCAAATCCGTGTATATGCACAGCTGCTGCTGAAGAAGAAATGGGCAGCTATGGACCTTCCCTACACCAGTCCTGCACATCCCTAGCTATTTTCCTTACTGTCTTTCCCTCTTTGTGCCCTTCTTTCACCACTTTCCTAACAACCCTTTTTCATTTCTCTTAAAGAAATTAGCATGGAGGTAAGCGGGAGTAAGCACGTTTACACAGCAGTAAGCTGGTTTAAGCTTGTTTGCGTTGGGGTAAGCAATGCCTACACAGGTTAAGCAACTGAGAAGCTAAATCAAGTATAAGAAACAGTAAACACAATGAGTGGTCTCTTTGCCAAAACCGATAAACTATTAAATAAAAGAAAGGCACAGTGAATCCAGCAGTTGTGTTTTTCAAGTCTTTAATCCACACAAACCACAGAAGGTAAAAAACAACTCCACACATAAAATAATGCTGCAACAAATATCCTTTACGTTTTCGTCAATGAACTTCCTCAGAATAAAATAGCCCTACCAAGTCCATCCTATATATACATATGTTGTTAAAGAATGTCCAATCATTTCTTCCAACCAATTAAATACAATTAATTAAATGAATAAATAATTTGAACAGTATTAAAATGTGAGAGGGGAAATCATATGCTGTAAAGTTGCACATATTACTAAAATCACAAATAGTAAGTAATAAATTTAAAGCACATAAATATGTTATATAAAAAAACATGTAAAAATGTAAAAAATGAATAGCTTAAAATTGATACAGGTTTTAATGTGACTTTGAATACTATGATGTGTTAACAGATTGTACAATAGCAATAAAAAACTGTAACCGGAAGTTAGCAGTGCTTACCTTCGCACAAACCCACACAAACCAGCTTACAACTGCTTAAAAGTGCCTTAATCACTCTATATCCAAAGGCCCTTGTTGTGCACAGCAACAAAATAAACAGCCTTTGCAAGGCTCAAACTGAGGACACTGCACACCATAGCCAAAGTGATTTACCACTAAGCCATGTCAGATATACATAACCCTAATGTTTTTATAAACATATCATTCAGCACAGTCATTCAACATTACAGGAAATGTATTTATACATGTAGATGTATGTATGTGCATGTATATATATATATATATATATATATATATATATATATATATATATATATATATATATATATATATATATATATATTATATATATATATATATATATATATATATATATATATATATATATATATATATATATATTTACATATGCATACATCTATAGTTAGGCACCGTTAATGAGGGTGAGGGAGCCCAAGATAAATACTTCTTGTAAGTATTGATATCACCCCTCCCCCACAGCCAAACAGATCTGCCGTGCAACACAATACCAGCTGTTGAAAGTCCTATACCCAGGACCCTACACAACATGGCCACAAGATGTTAACTGTAATCCATCCCACATGTATGATGTCAGGATGGTATGAATAACATTTCATGCAGAACAGTCTGGCTACCATAAGGAATGTACAATGTGGAAGCAATAAACATTCCAAAGATACATATACACACACACACACACACACACACACACACACATATATATATATATATATATATATATATATATATATATATATGTATATAGAGATATATATGTAACTACACATCCACACACATAGATATGTATAGGAAGACACATATTTAGAGGGTGCACAGCATATTGAACAGCCAGTATTCCTACAGTTGCTACCTTTTCAAATGGACAGTGTATGAGTCACTCATACTAAAGCATACTAAAGACAATTGTTGCCTGAAAC
>NC_056729.1:1145287748-1145350248 GCF_019279795.1 Protopterus annectens | reverse complement strand
TCTCTCAATGCAAGACTCGATCAGACAGTCAAGAGGAGAAGGGAAATACTTGCATCACACCACCATTCTCACATAGACCCATTAAACAAGCACCATCAAAAAACAGACATAAATACACGAAAACGTACTCAGAGGCTCGAAATAAAAATCTGCAAAAGCAACAGAGACCTCCAAAGCAGACATCCAAGCAACCTACACCCCCCCAACACAAACCATGAAACACATACTTCACAAAACCAGTGTGCCATGCAATCACAGCCCTTAAAGCAAAATAACATACCCAACATACTAGTAATATGTGACTCTATAGTCAGGCACACTGATGTCCCATTCACTAGGCTGAATACGGAGAAGGTTACTGTTAGCTGCCTGTCGGGTGCCAGGATCTGTCACATAACACAAGCACTCAGGTCACTCCAGATCAAGTACAAATATGACTCAGTATTTGTCCATGATGGTGTGAATGACCTGAGCCATACCTCCCTGGACTACATAAAAGAGACAAGAAAGAGCTCTATGATCATGTAGCCCAGGCAGGTATGACCCTGACCCTGAGTAGCATCTTGCCCTCACCAAGAATGATACCATGGTATAAAGAAAAAATATATAAATTTCAACAATTGGCTAAGTTTCTGATGTCATTCAAAGGGGATCCAGTGTCTGTCCACCTAGGATGACATGCTCGAAAAACCACTCTGCTTCTCTAGAGATGGCTTGCACCTGTCACCCTTAGGCTTTCGAATACTGGCCAAGGCTCTTGCCACCCCCATAGTGCCTTTTTTTAGGCAAGGCTCAAAAGACAAACCCAGCACCGTAAATAGCACAAGTAAGAAAAAACTGAGGGTAATGCTACTCAATGCTAGAAGTCTAAACCTCAAAATGAACGCACTCAAGGCACTCCTCAGTATGGAGAAAATCAATATATGTGCAGTAACAGAAACCTGGTTTAAGGGTCCAGAGAGCACCCCAGCACTATCAGGCTACAACTCATACCATACATTTTGGCCACAGAACCCGGACCGAAATACAAAAGGTGGGGGGCGTATCCATATTCAATAAGGATACCCACACCTCCAGGTTAGTTGCAGAGCACGATGCTTCAGAGAACATCCATGTGCAACTAACAATGGGCAAAACTGCAATTTAAATTTTAGCTTGCTACAGATCACCCACCATGTCCCAGGACCCCCATTCTGTGTTTCTGGAAACACTGGGAAACATAAAGGTACTACCAAACACCCTAATATTGGGTGATTTCAATTACCCAAACATTAACTGGGAGAACTACTCAAGTACTAACTCCCTTGCCCAACATTACCTCGAATTTATAGACTCAAATGCCCTGGATCAACTGGTCAACGCTCCCACCAGAGGTGACAACATATTGGATCTGGTCATCCCCAGCATGGGCGACTGGTGTTCCACACTGGAGGTCAACCCCTCGCTGATTAGATCTGACCATAAACAAATCACTTTGGATATCCACATTTTGCCCCCACCCCTGGACAAGGAAACCACTGTGAAAAACTTTTCAAAAGCAAACTTCACATTACTTAAAACCGAGGTGGAAAGTTTCAAAGCCCCCATGCTAAGGATAACTCTGTCCAAACTGCAAAATTCTTTACTAATGCATTCTACGGGCACCTACAAGAATGCATGGATTGTGCTATCCCAAGCAAAACTCACTCCTCCAAGAAAAGGAAACCAGTCCGGTGGACTGCTGCCATAAACAAGCTATACAATAGTAGGAGGAAACTAGTACTGAAAAGAGTAAAATCCCAAGAAAGGAAGACATCCCTGATCAGTATTAGCAAGAAACTACAATCCCTCATAAAATCATCCAAGGCGAGCTTTGACAGAAAAATTGCCAAGGACTCCAAGGCATTCTTTAGCTATGTCAAGAATCTAAGTGGCAATGCTCAGATCTGTTCAGAGTTAGTGCAAAATTGCACAAAATACACTGAAATGACCAATATCACCAACATCCTGTCAGACAGATTCAGTGCAAACTTCATCCCCCTCTCATCCCCAAAAGGGCCCATAACCATACCAGAAGAATATAGAGCCCCTGAAATCACAGACACTCAGGTTATAACAGCCCTCTCTAAAGCCAACAATACAGCATCAATGGGACCCAACTGTGTCCCAGACTGTGTCCTACACAATCTCAAAGATGAACTAACCCCTCACCTAAACACACTGTTCAAACTCAGCCTCTCCACAGGCTACGTACTCATAGAGTGGCACACAGCAATTGTTATTCTGCTCCACAAAGGTGGAGCCACAACAGACCCCGGGAATTATCACCCTATAAGCCTGACTAGCTTGGTCTGGAAAGCTATGGAGCGCATCATCATGGAACTCATTAACAGAGACATTGGGAACCTCCAAACTCTAGACCCTACCCAGTTCGGCTTTGTTAAGGGCAGATAATGCCTCCTAAACCTGGTGGACTTCTACCAAGGCTATAGATGAGGGAAAGCTGGTACACACAACCTACTTAGACCTCACAAAGGCCTTCAACACCATTCCCCATTCTGGTATTATAGACAAGCTCACCAGCCTGAACATAAACCCCTGTGTCACTAGATGGGTTGCCAACTGGCTCATGGACAGAACCCACATCATGAGAGTTGTGGGAGCTAGGTCCAACTTAAACCAGTTACAAGTGGCATTCCCCCAGGGCTCAGTTCTAGGACCCCTCCTGTTTGGCATATACTTCTCAGAGGTACAGGCAAGCACAGGAGGACTATGGCTGACCAAGTTTGCAGATGACTGCAAACTAGGGGCTATAATTGACTCTCCAGCTGACACAGACGTCCTCCAAAAGGGTTTAACTGAGACGGATACCTGGTGACAAAATCATGTCCTCAAGCTAAATGCCAAAATGTGCATAGTCATCCCCTTTGGAAAAAACAAAGTACCCACAAACTACCACATAGGTGGTAGTCCCCTAAATACGGAAGGTGTAATAAGGGATCTGGGGACCCAAGTAGATAGTAATCTCTCCTTTGATAATCACATTGCCAACATGGTTAGAAAATCCTTCTATGTGGCCCACCTAATCACAAAAGGGTTTGCATCTAGATCAAAAGAGGTCATTGTGCCCCTCATCACTCATCAGACCCATCATACTGTACAACGCCTCATTTGGGATGTACCTTACAAGACACCTGCAACAGCTGGAAAGACCACAGAAGTACCTCACCAAGAGGATCACTGGCCTCAAACAGATGACCTATGCAGCTAGGCTGAAGAAACTCCAGCTGTATTCGGTTGCATACCGCCTACTCAGAGGTGATCTCTGCCTGACATTCAAGGCCATGTCCAACCCAGAATTGATGGACATGCTCCACCTAAAGAAAAGTTTATCCTCTCGAGCCACATGCTCTAGGGTTCTAAACCTCACCACAACAATAAATAAGACATGTTGGAGGGATAGATTCCTGTCCCAGAGACTTCCCATGCTTTAGAACAAGATTCCAATCTACATTAGGCAGAGCTCCTTGCTAACACTCTTCAAGTGAAACCTTGACGAGTGGATGGGAAACAGAAAGTTTACCCCAGGGATCACTTCAGTGGCTCTGCTGGACAGAAGCACAGGGAACTAACCTAAGGGGGCGTCAAAAGCCAACACATTCTGGCTAGGCTTATAAATGCCTTCAGACAGATAGCCTAGTACCTACCTATGAATCTATGAACCTATGGTGTGTAAACACCCTGGATGGGGAGTGTTGTCTGTGATGTGGAAGCCCCATGAGCCCCCATATGGAAACAATGGGAACAAGGCCCCCACCCATGGTCAATCACAACATCAGCTTCATGGCCCTGAAGGTGCCTGAGATGGAGGCTGAGCAGGAAGAGCATGTGGACCCTGTGAGTGTGTACTGAGGGCCTAAAGGTGCTGTAGCACATCCCCCAAGTCTCTGTGGAGCTCCCTATACACCAGAGTCTGGACCTGACCTCGGGTGACAGGATCATGTCTGTGTGTGCTCCGGGGGGGAGGGGGGACACCATCTCCTGAGGTGGTTCCACTTGAAGTAGTGCAGGACCAGTAGATAAGGAGGCCCCAGGGTGGGTTCCACATGTGATGTGGCCTGGTAACATGGCCAGATGAGGTGGGAGAGGTGTTTCTGGTGGTAACTGTTTCCTAAACATGCTATTGTGTCACTGTTATAGAACATATGTGGGTAGTAGTATTCCGCACATTCACGGATCATGTCTAAGAGCATGCATAGATATCCCTAATAAAACAAAACAACAGATGTGCAGCAATCACATAGCAAACAGACCACATGCATATATGGAACCATAGTGGCCCTTACAGTGGCATGCAGGTGACATTGTCCATAACAGGTCAGCAATGATAGTGTCCTCACAGGGAATATGGCTACAAACACAGAGCATAAAGTGTGGTACAATACAATATATGTCCCAATGGTAGGTATTCCGTAGACATACCTATTGAGTTGTGTGATCAGATTGTTGTTGCAGATATGGTGGGGGGGGGACAGAGATGTGTATTAAGAACTATGATAACCTTGCTATATGAGTTGCCCAGACCTGTTTCCATCTTTATGTCTTTTAGGTGAGGTGTCCCATGAGAGGCTTCCTGTTTATACAGCAGATGAGAATGAGGTCATCATCACACACCTGGTGCAGCACTACTATGTGTTATTTGGCCGAACAACCCATGAGCAGCAGGAGTGGACCACCCTGTGGAATGATCTTGTCCACAGGGTAAATTATGCCGGCCTGCATAACCACAATTATGAGCAGGTTCGGCATCATTGCACAGACCTACTTTGCAATGCCCATCATTATGCTGCTGCAGTCAAGGTGGGGTCAGCTCACAACAGGGGGGGGTCATACCATCCATCCCCCGACACATATTGAGGAGCTCCTTGCCATTCTAGTGGTACCTGCCTGCCCGCACACACAACACCTGGTGGAAAGCATAGTGGAGGTGGGTGCTACCCACACAATGGCAGAGGAGCGTGCAGGTAAGGCCACAGGGCACATCAGTAGACCACTGTTGTGTATCCACCTGCATCTGTACAGTAAGATAATGCATATGTGAAATTACAAATATATAGTCTGTTGCTGCGTAGTAGTAATAAACAGATGTGCATAAGCTGTAGTATTGTGGGCTTGTACTGTTGATGTGCTTTAATGCTGCACCCATCCTGTACCAATGCCACAGCTGTGGCTACTGAGATCACTTATGTAGGTCCCTCTGGTATACCTCCAAGGCAGCAGCCTGTAGCTGATGAATATGGTGTGTGTTCAGGTTTGCCAATACACCAGTCATGTTATGGCTATGGTATATTCCATGGACACATTTAACACACCTACCCATAATGCATGCCGTACATGTTCCTGTATTGTTGCTGTTAACTGCACTGCATCACAGTGGTCACCATGATGGTGTATCTGAAGGGTATGTCAGACTCCTGCAATATAACTAACATCCTGTCATTGCAAAATGTGTGCACAGAGATGAACATAATGGTGGGACAAATGGCCTACAGTAGGGACATGTGTGAAACGTCACCCTTATACAGTGCTACAATAGTCTATATACCAGTATTACAATAGCAACTGTTACAGATCTACACTATGGCATATCACAATACTGTGGTCCATAACCCTTACCACCTTCAATGTGGTCCTAACATGAGCAATGAGTGTGTAATATGGAATCATATGTTAGGACAGCAAATATAGGGAATACATACCTTTACAAACACTGGAAGCATATGTGTGCACACATCCAGATAACATGTATTGGAAGCAGCTGTTGCGGTACTGACTGCATGCATTTGTCATGGAAATGCACCTTCCTGCAGGTACATGTCCCCAATGTCACACCCAGAATTGGTCTGCTGTCCAAGACATTTGGGCATCAAATGTGCACACTTACCTGCAACAGAGGCAGCCATGGCTTGCACACATTTTCCTTGCCATGGCATGGGCCCCATACCCAATAGGTAGCACCCATGAGTTGGACATGCAACCATACCTTACCATTGCATATACCATGGCAAACAGTGCAGACAGTCATGTATGTGGCGAGGATGTATGGGACAGGAATAATGTAGGAAATAAACAGATGGCCATCCAAGACAGATGATGTCACATGTAGCAAACTGGCCATGCAGGCTGTCTGGTAATATGCCACAACACTGAGGGGGTTGCAGGAATGTCTATCAAGTACTGGCTGTGCAGTACCCTTGTCAGCAATTGCCTGGACTCTGCAAACATGTGGCCCATGGGTTAGGGTAATCAGATGTGACATTTGTACCACAGGAAACATCAGCCAGGCCTCTCTACATGCAGTGTATGCATAACAGAAGAGGTCCCCAAAAGGCATATGTTGCAATGTGTACTGGTGTACCAAGACCACATTGGAAACCTATAGACAGTATCATGTATGATACATGTGCTGCACAACCAACACCCCACCCCACGTCAGGCCCACCATCCCCATCTGTACTGTGCCAGTGCCAGTGTACACCTGTATGTTTGCCATTCATTAGCTGGGACTAGGCTGTTACACATGGTGTTCAGTGTTTGAGACACTGAAATCTGACACGTTTAGGCCATAGTTGCCAAGTATGTGCAAAAAAGCTGAAGGTGGGGAGGGGGTGTCATCATGACACAACAGTGCACTGCAACAGGGAACCAAAGGATGCTATGAATGGCTGAATCTGCATACAGTCAGGGTCAGGAACTGTGGCAGACATAACCCTGACTCCACAGCAATAGTGACGGCAGAGTGTGAACTCCAAGGGATATACACATGAGTTGATCTTGCAATCATGCAGAGTTGGGGGACATGTGTAGGGCAGACTGACCATATACTGGCAAATGCAGAAGACCCATGCTAGTATACCCCTGTCAAGAATAGTGACTGCTATAGTACACATAACAGTAGGTGCAACAAACCATCATGATAAGTGCGTGCACACATATGCACCCACAAAGTGTATGCATCTCAATCAGCATCAGCACAACTAACACATTTGTTTGACACTGCATTTGATTGTACAGGACATATGTCACATATCAGGCTCATGTAATGTTAAAATATGCAGTAATTTGGTCCTATGGCATATCAAGGAAGAGGGCATCATATCAATAAGGCTGTGTACACTCCCCATAGCCATGGAAAGGTTTGATGGTTGTCAGTGTAATTGTAATGGATTGGTCATACATGCACCGCTGATGATGACATCTGTAAATCAGACAGCAGGCACTCACAAATGACATCTGTCCACATATTATCCCAGGTATGTGTTGGACAAACACATAGGGGCTGTGAGAAGCAGAGCAGGCATAACTGGCAGTAATACACATTCAGCAATGGTGCGTACACCTGTGAGGCATGGTGCACAGTACATGGCAGGGTGCTGAACAGGTGCACAGCAATACTGTGTACATGGGCGCAGTATTTTCCAGGGGAAGGGGCATCACCTACTAACACAGCCCATGCACCACACACATGTATACTGTTGCTAGCATGTACTGACTATAGCTGCACTGCATGCTGTTGAATACCATTTGTTATGCATGTTGACAGATGGGTAATGGGAGGTCTGTGTGTAATATCTTCGTGCAACCTCATCTGTAAGTGTATGTGTGGGGGGGTGGGGGGTGGGGGATTATTTTGTCTGTAAGTGCAATCTGGTGGAGTGGAGGGGGGTTGATGCATGCAGGATGTGTGTGTGTGCTTGTGTGTGTGTCCATGTATGCACATGTGTGAATGTGAGGTTGTTCATACATCTCAACTTCCCTTTGGAATCTTGCTGTACATGGACATGGACTGACACATGAGACACCAGGAATACTTATCTGATATGTAATCTCAGGACAGCTGATAGTATAATAAGGTCTGTAGCAAGGAACATGCATTGGGAGGGAAACTAGATACCAGGTATACTGTTAAAACTGCAATCAGCAGAAAGGTGAAATAATACCCACGTATGCAGCACTACAGATGCATTGGGGAATTACTAGACAACGCCGGTGAGTGTATCCAAATATTACTGTTGTCCACATAATAAGTTAATAAAGCAACAGATCTTGCATCTACTGAGCAATAGTTACATATGACACTCCAGTGTGTGACATTATTGAGTGATTGTGGTAGCCTCTAACATATGGTGGCCATGCTCACGATGTCTGGACAAACCCAGGGTGAACACTGGATGACAACAGTGAGTCTTTGTAAAACAGACTCCAATTAAGTCAAAGAGGTAATGGAGTAATAGGTCATGTCATTCTTTAATCTTAACTCTATTCCTACACCTGTATCCACTGCCTTCAACTCTACTCTTACTCTCCTATAATGAGAATAAGATACATTTATTATTCCCTTTATCTAATAATTGCTCATAACTTTCTAGTGTGATTTTGTAAAAAAAAAAAAAAAATTATTTTTGTTTATTTTACATTTTCTGTATAGAAATGCTTAGTTCAATTTATTTAGTATTGCCTAGTTTTAATTCTGTAGAATTACTTAGTTTAACTTTGCCAATTTCCTGTTTGGAGCTTTTCTCCACGGGCCTCTACTGAAAATGGACATATATCCAGCTAGACTAGCCCGGTCAACAAATGTAAAATAAAATAATAATAAATAAATGTTTTGTGGTCACTTGTCTAGGCAATTAGAAGAATGATACATTAATGATTGTTATTAATGAGTGTACGTTTCCAAGTGTGATGTAGGATGGGGAACTTAAGAGAATAAACTTGGGACAGTCTGTAAACTCAGGGACAGGTAGGTATTATGGTGGAATGTCAGTGTGTGTGTGTGTGTGTGTGTGTGTGTGTGTGTGTGTGTGTGTGTGTGTGTGTGTGTGTGTGTGTGTGTGTGTGTGTGTGTGTGTGTGTGTGTGTGTGTGTGTGTGTGTGTGTGTGTATGTATGTATGTGTGTATATGTGTGTACTGTTAAGCAATGACATACAGGTCTTAAAGTTCATTTCTTGATTTCCCTTCACAGGTGGCAAGGTGGGTCAGGGGCCCTCCTGTATGCAGTCTGATGTTGGTGCCCATATAGACACTGAAAATGATGATAGGTGTTTTGAGGCACAGGTCAGGTTGTCAGAGGCTGAAACTGTGCCATCTTTTGACATCCCCGTTGTCCACCTCATCCCTGCACACAGTCACAGTGCCTACAGATACCCCATCACCAATGGCCATAGCAGAGGGACAGTTGGTGATTGGTGGCAGTGCACAGGACAGTGTGGCATCTATGGCTGCTATGTCTGGACACAGCAGCCATAGCCAGATGTTCAGGAGGGTACCACATAGTCAGATGTACAGGGGTGCTCGTCGGATGGCCGCTGGTCATCGTGCCCCTGGCAGAAGTGCCACATCTGGTACCACCAGACGCATGTTTCAAGGCTATCATGGAGGTTCAGGCACATATGGAATGGTACACCAGACAGGGTCTGAGGCTGCAGAGGGCTGCTTTTTCAGCTGTAAGTGACAACATCCATGATCTTGCAGGTGCCCTCTGTTATTATACAGAGGTCATGGATAGACGGTGGGGTGAGATGGTAGGCCTCCTCAACCGTGGATTGTCTGTGCTAGAGCATGTGGTGGGAGTTGTGCAATGGCCAGGTGGGCGTAGGCCAGCAACACCAACATCTGGAGGTCGACATGGCCGTACAAGGACACCAAGCTGCTCCCGTAGTGGCAGTATCAGCCCCAGCACTGCAGGAGGGGTGCTGTCCAAGCCACACCACAGCAGGCCATGTGCACGCGGCCCTGGCCAGTCCCAGTAGGGACCTGGTTCAAATGGACATATGTCATCATCAGAGGAGAGTATCATATCAAGGCTTGTACCTGGACGTACCCATGGAACCCCTGGCAGGCACAGTTCTTTTGTCTATGTCCAGAGGTGGTGAACTGCACACCCTGCCAGGTATGGTCTGCAGCTGTCCAACAAACACCTGTATAGGGCAGCCACATGGCAGAACTGTGTGCATGCATACCCACACACAATACAAACACACCTAGGGCAACCCCATAACTACACATACCACATCACCATGGCCATATCAGCAATTTATACCCCTGACTCACACACATGATGTCAAACATATGGCCCACCCTAGGTCTCTGGCAAAACAACAACACACCCTGTGCATATGATGATACCTGTGCCACATCCCTGTCATCCATAACATCAATGCAGAGACAGGCTAATATGTTTCTGATGCACAACATGACTGTACTACAATGTACCAATGTACTGCTGTGTAACATGTTGTCAGCAGTAATGTTTAATGTTTAAATGTCAGGTAGTGTAGCTGTCCAGCCATGATGCATTGTAGCTGTTAGTAACACTGAGTGATTGTGGTCTCCATAATGTTATCCATTTCTGTTGTAGGTGTCAATGTGTCAGCAGGAGGATGGTCTGTTGTCATATCTCACAAGGGGTATGGCAATGTGGTGACACCATGGCTATGCCATATCCTGGGTACAGTTGAACACATGTCACAGGTCTTTATAACAGTTATTGGCTGTGCCACATGGAACTGCAGTGGTGGTGCTGCGGTAGCATTGTCGCCTCACAGTAAGACACTGTCTGGTTCGATTCTCAGCTAGAGCGTCTTCTGCGTGGAGACATGCATGAATGGGCGTGCCTTCGTTGAAGGTTGTTCATCAGGGCTGGTAACTCGGCATGTAAAAATCAACTACCAATCATTAGCAGACCGGAGTTCTACTGTGGCGACCCCTAACCGGGAAAAGCCAAAAGACACAACAACAACAACAACTGGCTGTGCCACATGGCCTATAGGTCTGGGGGTGGTGTTTACAGGTGAGTGCATGGTGGCTGCTGTTAGCAGCCCTTCTACAGTGGACAATGGTAGTTGTACTGGGTGGTACACACCACATTTTTGTGCATAACACACACAGAGGCATAGGTGTTGATGCACTACACAGAGAATACTGTACACATGGATGTATGTACCTGTGCAAGGAACCCATTGTAGTCTATGTAATCCCACCATGCCAGACTATGCAGAACAACACATTGTGGAATAAGCAGTCTGCTAGTTTGAGGTCATTGATGATGGTACCGGCAGGGTATATGTCCCCTTCCCCAATGTAGTGCAATCCTCAACCCGGTAAAGATATGTGTGCTGGTGTGTGTGGCATACCCCTACCCTTTGGTGGGTGAGAGGTGCTGTAAAACCACAGATAGTGTGATAGACAAATACATAACCTGCTAATATGAACTGTACAGTATTACGGCCAGCTACATGGGGATATACTCAACGGTAACCACAATGATATTAGCTGTGCCCACAACAGCCACACCCAGCTATATATACCAACCCCAGTATCGTTGCACACCTATACAGTGGGGAAGAGGCCATTTACACAGCTAACAGTAGTTGTGATGGAACGTATGTCCATAGGATGATACCTGTGACATGCTAGCATATGCCACACAGTTCTTGGACAGATGATCCCCTGGGACATGTATATTCAGCAACCTGAAGTAGATCCCTCCACATACACGCACACTCTTACTTGGCAACACTAGGACTAGACCCCTACCTAGGTATGTAGTGCTGCTGATGTGTGTGGCTTTAATTGCACACACCACACAGCTTTTAGGATGAGGTGTGTTACAGTTGACATGTTACATGCAGAACATCCCCAGGCATGTACAATATGGTAATGGGGGATGTAATGGTTGAATATGGACAATACAGAGTGACATACCATCATATACACATTGACAAACACATAACAGTCAGAAACACATCCAAGAGACCTGGGCCTATCAGTGCTAAATACCTTGTCAGTGTGTCCAATGTGTTACAGGTTGGCTGCACACAGCACATGCATAACTGGGCTGGATAGTGTTATCAGTTGCCTATATGATCGATGGTGACAGTGATCATCATACAGTGGTGCATGGGACATGTACCGCAGGTAACATGGTGTAATGACAGTATACCCAGCACCCACACCACACTGTGGATATTGTATGCACTGGAACCCATGATGACACTCTAACATACCCACATCACACATTGACCAGGCCTGCAATACAACCCCTTGTCAATCCCAAGAGTGCTACTACAGGGATATGCATTTAATGCACATGACACAGCGATAGTAGGGTGATGCATTGTCATGCCTTTCCTATGGGCAGCAACATCACTCTCCCTAATACTGTGTGGCAATGTGTATTGTAATAGGAGAATGTGACCTCGGAATGCTGTACCCTACATATATACACACACATGCACACATACACACATTTGCCAGAACTCAGTGGGTAACCCAGGCCTATCAACCCATTTGTACAACAGTTTTGTGCTGGTACTGCAAGGCCCAGGTATCGCTTATGGAGAGGAGTGTAACAAAGTACATGTAATGTCCGATATAGCAGCAGCCACATCTAAGTATGATAATTGGTGGTTTGGTGGGTGTGAAGGGCTTCAGGGTATTCCCAACTAGAGGTCTACTAACACACAGACACCGATATTGTCACTAATGCACACGTACACATTTAACAGTAGTGGGGTGCATCAGTGCAGGTGTTCATAGGTGTGTACCTGGCTATTGTCCATGGAGAGATGAGAAGTATAGGGAATGTGTGTACAGTGGTATCATGCTACCTGCCATGTGCCAGCAGTCCATCTATCTAGAGACACCACTGTGGTGACCCTCAAGGTGAGAGTGACATGCATCAGCCAATCCTCTGGGTGCCTCCTGCAGAGGGCCGGTGAGGTGCTCCAGTTGATATCTATGCAACATGTATTACATAACATGGTTAGTGTCTGTCTTGGAGACCTGTACCCAAGCATGTTTGGGTGACTGTGATAGTGTAGTGGCTGTATCTGTGGCAGGTGGTGCATACAAGGTGTTGAGTCCTATGTGTGCCATTTATTACACAGCTGGGCAGACACGTCAGTGTCAGCCAAGCATAGATTGTCTGTACGTATCCAAGATGGATACCTGACATCTGCACATCTGTACAGGGACCGACAGACATCAGCTCGCCAACTAGCTATGCAGTAGGATAAATGTGTTTACAGATAGATGTCTGACACCAATAGGTATGCCATTACTACATGATGGCAGCCTTCACTGACGTGCTATACAGACAGTAGTCTACAGTTATTTTCCACATGTCAGATCATTATCCAGTAGGAAATATATAATGTGACACAGCTCATACACCAGGAACACAACAGTAAGGACACAGAATCCATCTATGCATGCAGGAGTGTTTGTATCCAATACAACAATTAGCAATCTACTCTTGTTTGGGAAAGCACTGTCAACAGTAGTAATGTAATGATACACTACATGTCAGTGTGACTGCATATAACCTGGCATACTATCCTTGTATGTAACACATTCACATGGATAAGAGTGTTGTACAAGTCATATATACTCAAGTGTCCCGGACAGGGGACTCACACCCCTTGTTACTGTAATGACAGCACATAGACGCATGTTATGTACATGGCATTACATACACTTATTACAGATGTCATTACCCTGCTATGTTATTAGACTGGGATGTGAACACTGCTTACCAGGGCTGAGCCATACTTAGTAGGTGTCAGCATTGCTGCAATATAACAGCTAAGCACATTTGCGCACTGGTAAGCAAAATCTGTATGTTTAACCATACGATAGCACCACTTAGCTTCATGCAAACCCACACAAACACCCTTAAAGCTGCTCAAAACTGCCTTGACCACTCTGTATCAAACAGCCCTTGTTCTGCCCAGCAACAAAATAAACAACCCTTGCAGGTCTTGAACCCAGGGCACCATGACAACTGTGAAGACAGTTGTTGTTTTCCAATATATCTGTCAGTACACATATTGAATAGTACTTGTATAGTACTTGTTAGTGATATTGCTGTTGCATCACATATGTTGGTAGATCTAAATATACACATATCAGATACATACGGTGTGATACATCTGGGAAGGTATACACAACAGTAATGTTTACACATGACAAGGATATGGATATATACATATACATATGTAGATATATGTCTACATATACATACACATATATATTCATATATATGTATATATACACATCTGTATAGTGCATCATATATATGGCCATATATAGAGCTCTCTGTATATATATATATATATATATATATATATATATATATATATATATATATATATATATATATATATCTATATATATATATATATATATATATATATATATATATATATATATATATATATATCTAGATATATATATATATATATATATCGCTATATATGTAGATATCTATAACTGTATGTGCATATATATCTATATATCTGTTTATGTGTAGACATATGAATGTATATATATTATATATATGTTTATGCATATGTGTATATATATATATATATATATATATATATATATATATATATATACATATATATATAGATATATATTCATATATGTATGCAGATATGTATGTGTATATATCTATATAGATATATGGATATATATATATACACATATATATATATATATATATATATATATATATATATATATACACACATATATGTTTACCATACGTCCAGAACATGGAGTGGAGTCATACCTCAGCAGCAATTGTCTCAACCTGTTAGTGCAAGGGGATGTCATGTATGTATTGCAGGTATATATGTAGACTGTTGATACTGTAACAGGGGTTGTCTTAACAGACATGTTGTGTGTGGTAGGTCACATCTAATATTGACATGTACACCATCAGTTACTGACAGACATCCTATGGTCATCATAGTACAGTACCACTGATATCACAGTAATGATCCTGTGGACTACAGTAGAGATATGAGCAATATATGTAGATAGTCTGGCACACTCTGATCAGTCCAGAGGTATACACAGATCCCCTTATTGCAAGACATATGGACCAAGCCTGACAATGTGGATGTTAACAGCCATGTACATGGGTATATCACGTAAATACTGGCTACATATGCCCACATAGTTTATGCATTCACACACTCCTGTCTGTCCTGACACATAATAACTAGTGGTGCAGAGGTCACATGGCCACATACTACCCAGTAGTTAGTGGCATTCATCTATGCAGCATCCCACTGCTTTGTCAGAAATACACAACAGTTATGGTGGCCTGGCAGCAGTACATCTGGCAAATATCTGGACATAACATCACAATGGGTAATTACACTAAGCTGCTAGGCATGTAACAAAGCACTGTGCAAACTACAGGCAGACTACCACAACACTGGCCTACATTTGTTATAAGGGAATACACATCTACCTGCAAATATAGCAGGCTCTACAGGCATGTCACAGCACAGAGTAACAGACACCGGTGTGAAAGTGCATACCCACAACCAATGTGAACACAGCCACAGCCACATATGGTATACAAGCTTAATATTACACTATATTTACTGTCTGATCTACACCATCCTCATATGTGCCACTCACACACTAACCCCACATATACTGGGCCACGACACAGTGTGGTCCAGTGCTTGTCTGCTGTATGGGACACGTGTGCATTTGCCCCTACAAACATGTGAGCTGATAAGGTACCAAACACTAGAGCAGCATGTAGCATCAGATAGAACAGGACCAAGAACAATGACCTCTACCACAGTCTGTGCACAGGCCACGGTACGTATTTGCAATACACATACTGTCAACAATCACCATAAGTACACAGACCACACTACTGTACACACATCTACAGAATGCCCAGGTTATCTCCTCAAATATAACCCCTACTATACATAACATGACTAACAGTCTAATATCTGACTCGCTTGTTATAAGGTATGATGTCAATAAATAATGATGTACACAACATATGCACCTCTTACTGCATGACATATGTACAAAGGTTGACAGACTTGTGGCTGGAGGCACAAACACTCGGCCAATATTGGCATATTACTGTGATACCCTCATACATTTACTGTTGTAACAGGGTTTGTTGAGACATATGTCCTATGAGGGATATGAAGTCAGTAACTCTCATGGCTGTCACCATGTACTGACTGCAATCCTCAGACTATGTTTCTAAAGTTCTAAGATAGGTGATCTGCGAGTAACAAAAGAAACATGAGACTCCAAACACTGGCCAGTCTGCAGATAACCCTACAGGTGGGAATTTCCTTAAACACATAACACTGTCATGTTGTTGTTGTATCTTTCGGCTTTTCCTGGTTAGGGGTCACCACAGAGGAACTCTGGTCTGCTAATGATTGGCAGTTGATTTTTACATGCTGAGTTGCTGGCCCTAATGCACAACCTTCAACAAATTTACGCCCATTCACAAATGTCTCCACAAAAGACGCTCTAGCTAAGAATCAAATGGGACAACGTCTTGCTGTGAGGCGACAACACTACCGCAGCACCACCACCGTGGTAAACACAACACTGTCATGATGGGTATTAAATCATGTAGACCAGTCATATCCACACAAACCCTGTTAAACCAACATTACTCCAAATGCAGAAGAGCAACACTTACATTCTCAGTCATGTCTGGAACACCCCTCTCCTGTTTGTTGGCCTGTCTCCACAGTGTATGTTGTTAGAGGTATATCCCACTACCATCTGTCATGCTGTTTGCCAAAAACCAACATGAAGTCCTGCTCACAGTGAATGAAAAGGACCAACACCCACATGATGTTCCTAGTTATAGGAGTGTGTTTCCATGCAATTGGCTATGGGAATGTTACCACAGCTGTTCCACATGCAATCAGCTAGCGGGGAACTGCAATTCGTGCAGTGGCCATCAGCTGATAATGAGCATCACTTACAAAACATAAGCTGCTGCCTAAGCAAAACTTCTCCACATCCACCAGAGAGGGAGTGAGAGAGACAGACAGAGAAAAAGTAAGACAGGGAGGGGGTGGTAGAGTAAAACCTAAGCATGTTTTTATCACACACTTACCAGTATGGGGTTTCAACCCCCTGCCTGACTATGAATTGCTATCACATGTCTATGCAGTTATTGCATGGGCCACAGAGCTTACATGTTGGGGAGCTATCCAAAGGTATATTCGATGGTGAGTGACATCTGCAACAGTGATAAAGGTGGGATAAGGTAGGTGTAGTACACATACCTGTCCACATGTACAGGTGTCAAGGTCGACACAGCCACACTCTCTTAGGGACTCCCACACATCATCATAGTTGGCAGGGTCAGGATTAGACTTCCTTACTAGCTAATTTGCCACAATACAGTAATACGCAGGTATCACATGCACCACAGGGGTTATCAGGATGATATATGGGCAAAGGGTATGCCAAGGTGTCTGACATCAGAAGGCATGCTTCAGTAGGCCAAGGAGAGGCATAGTGAGTGTGAATGGTGTCCAAATCATTATACTCCACATACACACAGACACAGGTTTACCAGTACTGACATGCATGGGTACATTGCTTCACAGGTGTGTAGTGGTTGACTGTGCCAGAAGGCTGTATAAGGACAGGTAAAGGGTATACCTTGGCATTAGGCCACATGACAATGGTCTGCAGAGTGGCTCAGGGGTGTAGTGTCTGGATTGGCCCACATAGGTGGGTATTGTATTCAACATCCAGTCATCTGGGTTACTATTGTGGGTGGCCTGTGCTGTGCAATGCTTGCCATGTATGTGTTCTATATTCCATGATATAGATTGTGCCTGGGATGTGCACATGTCCCACATGCATGTTCTGTGACATGTGGAAGTGTACCTGGGGTGTCTGGGGCATGTTGTGTAGACAGATTGTTATCATCAGATGTGCCATTCCTGACCTCATGTGGTGAGATCTGGCAATGGACACCAGGTTGTCCCTGCACCTACATTGACAGCATGATACAAGTATTCCCTGGTGTCAGTGGCATCTGTCCATACAGGGCATGTGTATAATGCATTGTATGTCATTTGTGGGTTACATTTGCTGGCTCTACAGTTGTTGCAGGTGTCCAGTGGGGAACATAGTGAAGGAGCACTGTATGCAATGATTTGCCTATTGTAGGGATGGGAGAGGGTGCCATGCCCTCTGTAGTCCACTGCAATGACACCATGGTTAGTATCTGTGGGCAATATGCAGGGAACTGCCAACATAGTGGTTGTTGCCTAGCAGAGTGCGTTTGTGTTTGAGACATGGATGGAGAGTGTTTTCTGGGTAATACAAGGGTTGCCTATATTATTCGCCAAGCCCTGATGTCACATGTAGGGGTATGGATTGTCTACCCCAGCCTCTCTGCTATTTGACATCTGTTATCCTTGTAAGGTGGACATTGTGACATATAATAAGGCCACCATATAAGAAATTTGCAAAACCTACTCCACAATGGGTTCTGTTGTTACACACTCACAGCCATCACCACACAAGATACATATAAAACACACACACACACACACACACACACACACACACACACACACACACACACACACACACACACACACACACACACCAAGTCTCATAGTTGCTATGTTTGGGATTAGAACTTCTATCTATCTAGGGCATCACACTACAGCATTACACAGTTATAGCATGTGCCATGGAGATTACTGGGCTATATTTTCTCCTAAGCTGTATTTCAAAGTGAATGACATCAGCATGCTTGCCAAAGTAGGGCATTGGAAGTTGTAGTGACTGTGAATGTCCTCAAAAGCATGGATCCCTACACAGACAAACAAATACACACACACACACACACACACACACACACACACACACACACACACACACACACACACACACACACAAACCTTTACACTTGCATGTCTGGGATTAGAACTCCTACCTAACTAGTACATTACACTACAGCTTTACGCAGTTATAGCACATGCCACCAAGATTAGTAGGATATTTTTTCCCCAAAGATTTATTTCAAAGTGAATGACATCAGCAGACTTGCCAAAGTAGGGCAATGGAAGTTTAATTGACTGTGGATGGCCTCAAAAGCATTGTTCCCTACACAGGCAAAGAAACACACTCACAAACCTTTACACTTGCCATGTGTGGGATTTGAACTCCTACTTAACTAGTACATTACACTACAGCATTATGCAGTTACAGCATGCACCAGGGAGATTATTGGGCTAGTCTTTCCCCAAAGGTATTTCAAAGTGAATGACATCAGCAGGCTTGCCAAAGTAGGAAAATGGAAGTGGTAGTGACTGTGAATGGCCTTAAAAGCATTGATCCCTAAACAGACAAATAAACATATACACAAACCTTTACACTTGCCATGTCTGGGATTATAACTCCTACCTAACTAGTACAGCACCCTACAACATTACGCAGCTATAACACTTGCCATGGAGATTACTGAGATAGTCTTTCCTCAAAGGTGTATTTCAAAGTGAATGACATCAGTAGGCTTGCCAAAGTAGGGCACTGGAAGTTGTTGTGACTGTGAATGGCCTCAAAAGCACTGATCCCTACACAGACAAACAAATACACATACTTTACTCTTGCCATGTCTGGGATTAGAACTCCTACCATATTAGGACATAACACGACAGCATTATACAGTTATAGCATGTGCCACAGAGCTAACTGAGCTAGTCCTTCCCCAAAGGTGTATTCCAAAGTGAATGACATCAGTAGGCTTGCCAAAGTAGGGAATGGAAGTTGTAGTGACTATGAATGGCCTCAAAAGCATTGATCCCTACACAGAAAAACAAATCCACCTTTACACTTGCCATGTCTGAGATTAGAACTCCTATTTATTACACTACAGTAGTATGTAGTTATAGCACATGCCATGGAAATTACTGGGCTAATCTTTTCCCAAAGGTGTATTACAAAGTGAATGAGATCAGCACAACCTTGCCAAGGTTGGAAAATGGAAAGTGTAGTTCATAGGTTCATAGGTTGATACTAGGCTATCAGCCCTAGGGCCTATACATGCCTAGACATGACAATTCCTTGGCTATGTATTCCCACAATATTTACTTCCCTGGACCCCTGTCTAGCTGACCTGATGCCTGGCATCAATTTCCTATCTCCATCCAATCGTCCAGGTTCCTTTTGAAGAGGGTCAAAGAGGCGATCTGCTTGACATGTATGGGTGCATTTATATCACGCTATCAAAAGATGAACATAGCGAATGCTATTTCATCAAACCTAAAATATCTAAACCACATAATATCGAACATTCAGAACAGCAAATTTTTTCCTTGGGAAAAAATTTGCTATTACAAAATACATGCACACAACACAAGCACACCTAAAAACATTAGTCCACACACATACACTTATAGTCCTACAACTAACCCTACACTAAACTGTACATATGCTACTATCTATCCACTTACCTTATCCCAAACCCTAACCCTATCACACACTCACCTAACCTGCGCCCTAACCCTAACTCACCTAACCTGTGCCCTAACCCTAATGACCACACAATCGTACACTTACCTGTACCCAAACTGTAACTTTCCACCACAGCGCTGAAAATAGCGAAGCCACAGAACCGGCCAACCAAATTCTTTCCCTAGGAAAGAATTCAGTGTTCTTCAGCTTTGCTATTATTAGTGTTCACTCAAAATGGGTCGATATTAAAACATTCGAAGTTTTAAAACTTCGATGTTCTGATATAGATCTGTATGGGCAGTGTATTTCAGAGTCTGGGAAGTCTCTGGGTCAGGAACCCATCCCTCCAGCATGTATTTTACATTGTGATGACAAGATTTGGATCCCTGGGGCATGGGGGCATGTGGCTGCGAGGGTTTGGAATTCTTTAAGTGCAGCATGTCCAACAGCTGTGGGTTTGACATGGCATGGTATGTTAAGCAGAGATCACCTCTGAGAACACAATATGTGACAGAGTATAGCTGGATGATTTTTAGATGGTCAGCATATGGCATAGGGCATCTGGTTTAGGCCTGTGATTCATTTTGTGAGGTATGTCTGCAGACTTTCTAGTTGTTGCAGATGTCTTGTGAGGTACATACATTCAGCCTGTCGATCTGAGAAAACAGGCGAGGTCACTCTGTACAAAGGGATGTGAAATGGCGGAGAGTCATGAACTGACTGATTTTAATGACTGTAATGTATTTAATATATCTAGTGTTCAACTGACTAAAGAACAAATGAATGTTTTAGGTAAAGGATTATTGTTTGTACCCAGTAGGGCATCAGCATTAAGTGAAGTTATACTGGATTTGCATGTTTGGGCGGAATGTTATTCTAAATAACATGTTTAGGGGAAACAGCCATTATACTAATGCTATGAAACATCCGAGTACTTTTGTACCAGTTATGCACCCCACAGTTCATACTTTTTTACAAACTTGTGAGGATGAAATAAGACTTTATCTTGATAATGCAACATGCAGGTTTAATAACCTAACTTATTTGGAAAGGCAAGCACTGCTAGATCTAATGAATGATGATAGACTGGTTATCAAACCAGCTGATAAGGGTGGGACCATTGCAGTTATGGATACTACAGCATACATACAATCCATGGATGCCCTAACTAGTGATATCAGTACTTATAGAAATGTTTCACCTTTGATGGTTAAGCGATATATAAGTAACGTTGGTAAGAATCTAAGGGCTTTAAGAATAAATGGAGTGTTAGATGATGACTTGTATGCATTTTTCAGCATTGAACATCCAGTAATTCCTATTTTTAAAGCACTACCAAAAATGCATAAAAATACCCTACCCCCACCGATTAAACCAACAGTCTCATTTATCTATGTGGGTAGAAGCAAAATTGAAAAATCTGCTTGCTTATTTTCCTAGGATTTTGAAAGACACTGCGCAATTCTTATCAAAATTGTACGATGCCTGTCAGACTTTAGATTTGAAGAATGTGTTGATGGTAACCATGGACATCAACAGTCCGTTCACGGTCATCACAAATTAATTTGTGTTAAAGGCAGTGAAAGAGGTACTGCATATAGTCAATAAATATGATGAGAATACCAATATTTTAATCCTGGAAGCACTAGCACTGGTGTTAGAAAATAACATCTTTCTTTGTAATGGAACACGTTATAGGCAGGTACAGGGTGTTCCCATGGGCACACCCTGTGCCATCTCATATGCTAATTTAGTGTCAGCCTTCTGGGAAGATAAATATATTTTTAAGTGTAGACATCTATGAAAGACTTCAACAATTTTGCCAGATTTGTGGATTATATTTTTTTGTTGTGGGCACAGGGCAGTGAAGAACTGTTAAACTTTGTTGGTTTATGTTAATAAGTTACCCTCTTTTTTAACAGATGTATTTGATTTTTTAAACAAAATTCAAGATATAAAGTGGAACAAAAATATGTATTGGTTGACAGTTGATGTCAAAAGCCTCTATACGAACATAAGCCATAATTTTGGCTTAGAGGCTTTGAGGCGGTTTTTGGGTCAGTCTCCTATTTCTGAGTATGTTATAGAATTGTTATATTTTTCTTTAACTAATAATTTTTTTGAATTTAATCATTCTATATATCATCAAAAAACAGGTACAGCTATGGGGGCATCTTTTGCCCCCATGTATGCCAATCTGGCCATGGGTTTATTTGAAATTGAATATATTTACAAACACAAGTTTTTTCTACAATATGTTATTAGATACTACAGATACGTAGATGACTTAATTTTTTTAGTGGAAGGTGGACGGTCCATGGCTACAGAATTTATTTCTGATTTGAAGTGCAATAGATTTTCACTGGACTTTGATGGGTTACAATTGGGCCTACGAATTCCTTTTTTAGATGTAATTCTTGATATTTCTAGTGGTTATAAGTTAATAACTTCTGTGAATAGAAAGTTTGAAGGTTACACATTGTATGTACATGGAACAAGTGGACATGTTCCACATACCATAAACTCCTTACCTTATGGAGAAATGTTAAGATGTTTTAGGTTATGTAATGATGAAACAATCTTTAGGAAGGAATTGGATTTTGTGTACAATTCATTTTTGAAAAGAGGGTATAATGTATCTAATCTGGATGAAAGTCTTAACAAACTATGGGATTATATTAATAAACAAAATAGATTATCGAAAAAAATATCAAAATTCTACACTAGTCGAAACAATCAAGCTGCTAGAGAAACTATGTATTTTGTTACTACTTATGGTTGTTACACTCCTGAATTGGTTAAGATTGTATCCTTGTTTTGGAAACATTTTAGCACCTTAAATGATGTTAAATCATGGTTAAATGTTCATTTAAAATTTTCATATAAAAGGGGTAGAAATATCAAAGATTTATTGGTACGAAGTAGATTCAGCATGCCTATTGATACCATGATAGAACAAGTTAGACCCACAGGTACTTATCAGTGTGGTAAATGCAAGGCTTGCAGCTTTGTCATTTCTAATTTTGATTATATAAACAACATCCCTTTTAAAGCTAATAAATGTTTTAGTTGCAAAACAGAGGGAGTTATTTATGCATTAAAATGTCCCTGTCAAAAATTTTATATAGGTCAAACTAAAAGACCCTTTAAGGTTAGATTGTTAGAACTCATTAGGGACATAATTAATGTCAAGAATGAAAGTCCTGTTTTTTGAAATGCACAATAGTGATGAAAAAATGTTAAAAGCATCAATTTTGGAACAAATATTAAGTAATGATGTTGATTTATTAAGGATCAAACAGATGTTATTATATAAAGAAACTGTTTACATTTTAAAGTTTAAAACTTTGTGTCCTAATGGGCTCAATGAAGATTTTAATTGGAAAACTTTGGTTAGTTAATTA
Organism: Protopterus annectens; assembly: GCF_019279795.1. NCBI lineage: Eukaryota > Metazoa > Chordata > Ceratodontiformes > Protopteridae > Protopterus > Protopterus annectens. The sequence goes on along the minus strand of NC_056729.1, from coordinate 1,145,326,521 downwards.
ATATTTTTTAATAAGATAATTGCTTTATTGATCTGATTAATGTGCCTAGATTTGTATATAAGATGAGCCTGTTTCATTTTTCATTATACTCCTGGAAGGCTAAGGCCGAGACGTCAGAGTGTCAAGCTTTTTACAGAATAAACCGTGTTTGGTGAATCCAGCTTGTTGTTTATTACATTTCATCTTGCTGCTGTCGTTGCTGTGCTGTTTGCTGTTCCATGACTTCGGATTCACTAGCACAATTTCCTCGGGTGTTACGTGACACCATGGATGGTTCACAGCTTTCTTTGGACAATTTTGTTAGCAATTCCATTGAGAGAGGTGAGAGACTATTAACTACTAGAACTGGTCTGGATAAAGGCAATATATTATGGGACAAGTGGGAAGATGCTAACCCTTTCTGCAGTGTTGGCAGAAAGAACCTAGTTCCTGATAAAGCTGAGCATAAAGTTCTTCTCGAAAACTTGGAGAAAAAAATGGTTAAAGAGACTGCTACCTTCTTTAACATATGTGGTCTACAGCGATATATTGATACTGAGATCACCCCTAGGGGATTACGTGCATTTAAAGATCCCACTACACCCTTTGATCTTTCTAAAGATACGGAAGTCCTGTTTCATAAAAGATGGGTTGCTGCAGCTCACAATTGTACCACGGAGTGGTTACATATATTAGTTGAACGGGACCGCCTAAAACAACAGGAATTGTGTGCTGACATTAAAAAAATGTGTAATGACCTATCCAAATGTGTAGCTACATCCTTTTTGGACGAATTCCTTAAACAGATGAATGAGAAACTAAAGGATTATGAACTTACACTGATAGATAGAAAAAAAGGCAAAGACTATGAACTGAACAAAGCAGAACCAATCGCAGTAAAGGGCGTAAACACGTGAGATTTCAACAGGACGCTGACAGAGCACGTTTTTTGAACTCTTCTGCTTCTGCCTCAGAGAACGGTTATACATCGTTTGAAGAAGATGCAGCAGACATTGATTTTCCACGTTTACCTCCTCCTGACGAACCGGAACACTTCAGGCAAAATTTTCGGGTTGAACAACCACAACATAGGGATAATACGAGGCAGAAACGCTATCGGGAACAGTCGGATTACATCCCATCTGATCCTTCCAGGCGAGGAGGCTACAAACGAGGAAGATGGTAGAGACATTTTTAACATGCCAAACAGCTATGTGGTAAACTTGTCTAATTATGAATTTAGCAGTGCAGAACTTTCGGTATTGAATCTAGGTCTAAAATATGTTCCTACTGTTGTTTCTAGATTACATGAATTACAAATGGATATGTTTAGGTTTAGTCGTAAACTTTATTTGAAATATTTTTTTAGTTTAGATGCAGTTAATGAATGTGTAGACTCAGATTCTATGATGTCAAGTTCAAATGATAGTTTTTATAGCTGTATGTCGGATGAGCCGATTAATGCTTATGTTAAACTTAATACTGATAAGATCTCCTCTAAAAGTAATTTCTTTCCGAATGTAATTAATTATGATGTGTCTAACTTTATTAAGATGGTTAATCATTCTTTAGAGGTAGGGCATCAAGAATTTATGTCTATTAAGAGCAATATTGAATATAATATGACAGCAAAAGAATGGAAGATTTTAGTGAATTTAAGTAAGAAAAATAACATTGTCTTCAAACCTGCTGACAAGGGTAACAAGTTAGTAGTTTTAAATAATACGGATTATTTTGATATGTGTATGCAACATCTCAATGATGAAAATGTTTATCAAGTGTGTAGTGTAGATAAATATTACTCAGCTATATCTGAATATAAGGAGCTGATAGAAAAAGGACATAGATTAGGTTATTTTAATCTGAATGATGTTAATAATAAGTTCCAGACAGAAGGCTGTAGTAAGGCATATTTTTATTGCCTACCTAAAATCCATAAAAATCTTAATAAACCTTCTGGACGTCCTATAGTATCAGGCCATAATTATTAATTATTTTTTAAAAAACATAGGCATTTTTCTCCATGATTATTTAAAAGTTTATGTTAATAAGTTACCCTCTTTTTTAACAGATGTATTTGATTTTTTAAACAAAATTCAAGATATAAAGTGGAACAAAAATATGTATTGGTTGACAGTTGATGTCAAAAGCCTCTATACGAACATAAGCCATAATTTTGGCTTAGAGGCTTTGAGGCGGTTTTTGGGTCAGTCTCCTATTTCTGAGTATGTTATAGAATTGTTATATTTTTCTTTAACTAATAATTTTTTTGAATTTAATCATTCTATATATCATCAAAAACAGGTACAGCTATGGGGCATCTTTGCCCCATGTATGCCAATCTGGCCATGGGTTTATTTGAAATTGAATATATTTACAAACACAAGTTTTTCTACAATATGTTATTAGATATTACAGATACGTAGATGACTTAATCTTTTTAGTGGAAGGTGGACGGTCCATGGCTACAGAATTTATTTCTGATTTGAAGTGCAATAGATTTTCACTGGACTTTGATGGGTTACAATTGGGCCTCAATTCCTTTTTTAGATGTAATTCTTGATATTTCTAGTGGTTATAAGTTAATAACTTCTGTGAATAGAAAGTTTGAAGGTTACACATTGTATGTACATGGAACAAGTGGACATGTTCCACATACCATAAACTCCTTACCTTATGGAGAAATGTTAAGATGTTTTAGGTTATGTAATGATGAAACAATCTTTAGGAAGGAATTGGATTTTGTGTACAATTCATTTTTGAAAAGAGGGTATAATGTATCTAATCTGGATGAAAGTCTTAACAAACTATGGGATTATATTAATAAACAAAATAGATTATCGAAAAAAATATCAAAATTCTACACTAGTCGAAACAATCAAGCTGCTAGAGAAACTATGTATTTTGTCACTACTTATGGTTGTTACACTTCTGAATTGGTTAAGATTGTATCCTTGTTTTGGAAACATTTTAGCACCTTAAATGATGTTAAATCATGGTTAAATGTTCATTTAAAATTTTCATATAAAAGGGGTAGAAATATCAAAGATTTATTGATTCAGCATGCCTATTGATACCATGATAGAACAAGTTAGACCCACAGGTACTTATCAGTGTGGCAAATGCAAGGCTTGTAGCTTTGTCATTTCTAATTTTGATTATATAAACAACATCCCTTTTAAAGCTAATAAATGTTTTAGTTGCAAAACAGAGGGAGTCATTTATGCATTAAAATGTCCCTGTCAAAAATTTTATATAGGTCAAACTAAAAGACCCTTTAAGATTAGATTGTTAGAACACATTAGGGACATAATTAATGTCAAGAATGAAAGTCCTGTTGCACGACATTTTTTTGAAATGCACAATAGCGATGAAAAAATGTTAAAAGCATCAATTTTGGAACAAATATTAAGTAATGATGTTGATTTACTAAGGATCAAACAGATGTTATTATATAAAGAAACTGTTTACATTTTAAAGTTTAAAACTTTGTGTCCCAATGGGCTCAATGAAGATTTTAATTGGAAAGCTTTGGTTAGTTAATTAATACTTTTTAACAAGATAATTGCTTTATTGATCTGATTAATGTGCTTAGATTTGTATATAAGATGAGCTTGTTTCATTTTTCATTATACTCCTGGAAGGCTAAGGCCGAGATGTCAGAGTGTCAAGCTTTTTACAGAATAAACCGTGTTTGGTGAATCCAGCTTGTTGTTTATTACATTTCATCTTGCTGCTGTCGTTGCTAAACTTTGTTGGTTACCTGGAGAAAACTACAGATTTTCTTAAATTCTCAGTAGAGCATAACAATGAGACCATTGCCTTTTTAGATGTCACATTAAATAAAAATGTAACTGGTAAAATAAACACCACCTTGCATAGAAAATCATGTTGGAGAAATCATTATTTGAATGCACGTAGTATGCATCCTAGGCATACTTTTCATAATATTATGCAAGGGCAAGGATACAGAGTTTCTTGGCTGTGCACAGACAATAATGACAGAGTATAGCTGGATGATTTTCAAATGGTCAACATAGGGCATCTGGTTTAGGCCTGTGATTCATTTCATGAGGTATGTCTACAGCCTTTCTAGTTGTTGCAGAAGTCTTGTGAGGTACATATGTAATGGGCCATTGTAGTCTGTACTGGGTCTACTGAGTGATGATTACAGTGGGACAATGGCCTCCTTTTCCTGGATGTAAAGCCCTTAGTGGTGAGGTGTGCCACATAGATGGGTTTCTTGACTGTTGTGGTGATGTGGTTATCAAAGGTGAGACCACTGTCCACATGTGTCCCTAAGTCTGTTATCACACTTTAGGTGTTTAGTGTACTGCCACCTATGTGGTACTTCACAAGTACATGTCCCTTCCCAAAGGGGATAACTATAGATTTCATGGTGTTGATCTTGAGGCCATGGCTCAGGCACCAAGCATGTCTTTTTGTAAGGCCCTTCTGTAGAATATCCACATCATGTGGGGATTCAATATTGACTCCCAGTGTGCAGTCATCTGCAACCTTTGTATCCAAGAATCCCTTACTGTTGGACTGTACTTCAGAGCAGTAGATGCCAAACAAGGGCAGTGCCAGGACTGAACCCTAAGGTACTCCAACTGTCACTTGTCTGGGAATGGAGATGGTGTCACCTACATTAACAGTGTGGGTTCTGTCAGTACAGCAGTTGACAATCCATTGAGTGACATAGGGATTAATGGCCAGCTTGATGCATTTATCTAAGAATCCAGACTGAGTGATGGTGTTGTAGGCCTTGGCGATGTCCAGATAGGCTGTGTGAACCACCTTACCTTCATCCACAGCTCTAGAGATGGATTCACAGTTGTCATTCAGGTAGAGGTGACATGATCAGCCCTTCACAAACACAACCTGGTTGGGGTCCAGTGTTTGCAGGTTGCCAATGTCTTTGTTTTAATTTCCATCATAATGCATTCCATGGTCTTGCAGATCAGGCACGTCATACTGTTGGGGCTACAGTTTCCAGGATCCAAGGTGGATCCCCTCCTTGTGGACTGGAATACTGTAGCTGTGCGTCACACAGTGGGCACGAAGTCTGAGGTGTGGCTATGATTAGACAAGGCACGTAGGTGAGGTGCCAGTGCAGTTTGTAGCTCATGTAGTACACAGCCCAGGATGTTGACTGGCCCCATGGCTGCTGTTTTCATAGCTCTGGAGAGTGTGTTTTTTACCTATATGGCTATTATTACCAGTATCTGGCAAACTTTCCGTGTTGAGATGGGCCCTTTGGGGGTGGGTGGGAGGGGGGTGCAGTTGGCACTGAATCGATCAGCCAGGATATTGGCAATATCCCTGGTAGCAGTATATTTAATACCATCTTGTTGTAGCTCAGAGCATATCTGAGCATTGCCATTTAGATTCCTCACATAACTATGGAACGACTTGCAGTTGCCTTTGAGATCTTTGGCTATATTTTGTTCTTAACTAGCTTTGGTGGATGTTATGAGGGATCTCTGCTTCTTACTGTGGCTGGTAAGGAAGTATTTTGCTTCCTGGAAATTCCTCTATTTCTGCAACAGTTTCCTCCTTTAGTTGTACAGTAAATTTATGGCAGGGGGCCATCACATTGGCTTCCTTTTCTTGGTGGGGAGCATCTTGGTTCTATATTGGATGGCACGATTCATGCATGAGTGGATGTGCTTGTACAGCGCCTTCATGTAGGATTCAGCAGTTGTCCTTTCAGTTCCCATCTGCATGGGTGTCATGACGTTAGTCACGTCTGACATGTGTAGCATGACATTGGCTTTGAAGATGTGTGTTACGGAGGTTTCCTTACTGGGGTGTGGGGGAGGGATGTTGATGTTAAGGGTGATTAGCTCATGGGCAGACCTGACCACCGATGGAGTGATCATAGTTGTGGAGCATTAATTTCCCATGTTGGTAATGACCAGGTCTAGGATATTTGAGCTCCTGGTGGGACTATGGGTTACTTGATCCAGGGCATTGGGAATTATGACTTCCAAGAACTGTTGGACACACGTGTTGGTACACAAGTAGTTTTTCCAGTTAATGGCAGGGTAGTGTAAGTCACCCAGTATTAGAGTGTTTGTTTGTATCATACTTCACAGTATGTTTAAAAAGCTGTAGTGGGTATCATGGGGCATGGTGGGGGGTCTGTAGCAAGCTATACAATTTGGAATGCAGTCTGACCTAATGTTAGTTGCACCGGGGTTATTTCAGACACATTCTGTTGAGTGAGTAGCCTGGTGGTGTGAATATCCTTGGTGAATATGGACACTCCTCCACCTTTATTGTTTTGGTCCTGGTTTGGTGGCCAACAGGTGTGGTGAGAGCTGTACCTGGTATTGCAGGGGTGCTCTCTGGAGCCTTGGATCAGGTCTCTGTTACTGCACTGTTATTAATGTTCTCCATTTGTAGGTGTGCGTAGTGGCTGTAAATGGCCACAAAAACATTGATCCCTACACGCACACAACCAAACATGCACACAACCAAACACACACACACACACACACACACACACACACACACACACACACACACACACACACACACACACACACACACACACACACAGAGTTTCACAGTTGCCATGTCTGGGAATAGAATTCCTACCTAACTAGTATATCACACTACAGCATTACACAGTTATAGCACATGCCACACAGCTTACTGTGCCACTCCTTCCCCAAAGGTGTATTCAAAGTGAATGATATCAGCAGCCCTACAAAAGTAGGGCATTTGAGATGGTAGTGAGTGTGAATAGCCTCAAAAGCATGGATCCCTACACAGACAAACAAACACATACCCAAACTTCTATACTTGCCATGTCTGGCAAAAGAACTACTGACAAGTATATCACACTACAGCATTATGCAGTTATAGGACGTGCCACTGAGATTACTGGGCTACTCCTTCCCCAAAGGTGTATTTCAAAGTGAATTTTATCAGCAGGCTTGCCAAAGTAGGGCAATGGAGGTTGTAGTGACTGAATGGCCTCAAAAAACATTGCTCTCTACACAGGTAAACAAACACACAAAGTTCTACAGTTGCCATGTCTGGGAATAGAACTCCTACCTAACTAGTACATCACACTATAGCACTACGTACTTATAGGACATGCCACGAAAATTACTGGATACTTTTCCCCAAAGTAGGGTATTTGAAATTGTAGAGAGTGTGAATGGCCTCAAAAGCAGTGATCCCTCCACAGACAAACACACACACACACACACACACACACACACACACACACACACACACACACACACACACACACACACACACACACACACAGCTGCCATGCCTCGGATTAGAACTCCTACCTAACGAGTACATCACACTACAGAGTTGCACAGTTATAGGACATGCCGTGGAGATTACTAGCATGCTATTTCTCCAAAGGTGTATTTCAAGATGAAGACATCAGCAGGCTGGCCATAGTAGAGCAATGGGGGGTGCAGTGTGAGTGCATGGGCCATAACCCATTCATCTAGAGGCAGACACATAACCCTCAGGCACACACAGGTTTATATTCCACAGGTACATGTATACAACTGCTAGATGACTACTAACTTGTACAGTCATGTTACACAGTTAGCACAAGCACGACAGACACTATAGTGCTGAGGGATACCAGAGGCAAATGTATATGGTGATTGACATTTGCACATCATGTGGTTTTAACCAATTAGATGTGTGCTCAGTGGGACAGGCCTCATGATGGGAGGCTCTTTGTCACTGTCTGTCACTCTCTTCGACACATCTATGTATGTGTAATTTTGGCCTATTATAGTGTGTTGTCCTTGGATATATGTGTGTATTCCTTTCCAATGTGTGTGTAACACATGACTGGTGTGTACTGAGGAGTGTGTGCACTAACATTTCTGACTGCCAGATATGTATAGTCCACTGTTGTTGCCAGACATGGGCTTCATTTCTCTAAGTGTGGGAGCATGCCCAGTATGACCTTCTGTATTGAATGTGTGACTCCATTCCAGGTAGATTGTACTCCAATGCAGGCTTTTTTGTTCTACACCTACAGCTAGCAACCTATTTCTGTGGGATGTCTGTAGATTGCTTGACAATATGGGGTCAAAATGGGCAAAGTATAGTGGGCTACTGTAGGTACTTGTGTCTGTGCTGTGTCTGCTACATGGGCTTGGTGTTAGCAGAGATATTCAGACATGTATTGTTTTACACTGTGATGTTTTATGTCATCAAGTACTGTCAGTTATACATATTTACTTGCAGTGATGTCCTGGGGAACACAGGGTGAATGCAGCTGTGTCCAGTATTGTGGTCTGCAGCCTACATATTCTTGCACAATCATGTCATTCTGGAGGGGAATCTGCAGACACTTGCTGCTGGGTCTGTATAAATGGTTCAGCACCTTGGTACAGTGGTGGCTGAGGATCCCATGCTTGTACATCCATTGACGTGACAGTATGGCCATATCCTGCTGTGACCATACCTCACAGCTGTACAGATTCACACAGGTTACCCAGAGGCAGGGGTCATAATTCTGGACATTACCCCCTTCACGTTGTGGTTTACGAGCAGGTTTGTAGCCACCTATTTCTGTGTTTGCAGGCAGGGATAGTATGTGCACATGGCTGAGTTTTGGACTTCACACACTCCATGCCACCCATGCACCTATCCCCCCTCTATAATTCTATCCTCTTCCAAACATTATGCAAACATTATCTGATATGTTCCCTATAGTTATCACCTCATCCCAGCAGTAATTTGTTGTTGGTCCACAGTTCATGCAGTAGGACATGTTACTGGGATTTGTCTACATGGCCTTGCATTTGGGTTCTGTGGACTGTGTTATGTTGTTATTTGGAGTCCATGACATAACATACATTGGCAGTATGGGAAAGACACAGGTCTTTGGCAGAGGACTGTAGGCCATTTGAGAGTGATGCAGGCCAGCTGTAGCAGGCTGTTGCATTGTGTCACTCCTACAGTCCTGGACTGCAATACACTATATTCCCCTGGGGTGACAGGGTAGGTGTGCAAGGTTTTAATGCCACTACCGTCTGTCATTATTGATCTAGTGGTGTGGATGCTGGCAGGGTGCTGCTTACAGCTAGGGATATACCTGCATGGGACACCTGTTCTGCATGCTGCATTCTTTAGCCATTGCCATACAGAGGTGGGGATCATATTGTACTCATTCCCAACAGCAGGGATAAGACCAGAGAGGTACTTGTGGGTGATGGTGGGGTGAGCTGGGTGCATATGTGCTATGGACACTATTTGCATCTGACACACATATATGCATGGGCATTCCATTTATGCTGGCTTGTGCAGGGACATCAGCTGTTTCTCAATACTTCATACCTGTGACCTTTGTGGTCTGCCAGTGTTTGGCCAGACGACATAGGTATTCCCTACTAAAAGCCCAACTAATGTGCTGCTAACCTGTATGTACAATTCCAAGGGTGTGTCCATTTGACACTTACATATTATATACTGTCTGTCTGGGTACTTCCACTGTGTACTGCTTGTATGTCGGGGCCCACATTCATGCCATGTCCACCTTTCAGATGGTGACACATATTACTTCCAAACATTTACTATGGCTTACTTCTGGAATGTGTTTTGCTGGGAAGCACTGTTTTTGGCACTGCAGTTGTGAGAACTTGGCCCTGTCATCGGCAGTACTGGCCAATGGCCACCAGAACAAACCTCACCATGCATACATACTGACCACTCTCACACAATATACAACAAACACCAACATAACACAACAGAACCAACTGATATTGCCAACATCCTGGCAGATAGGTTCAGTGCTAAATTTACCCCTCTCTCATCCCTAAAGGGCCCATCTCTATACTGGAAGAATGCAAGGTTCCTGTAATCACGGCTGCACAGGTAAAAAATACACTGTCTAAAGCCAAGAACACAGCATCCATGGGACCTGACAACATCCCAGGCTGCATTCTACATGAACTACAGAATGAACTGGCAACCCACGTAAGTATCATGTTCAATCATAGCCTCACCTCAGGCTTTGTGCCCACTGAATGGCACACAGCAACGGTTATCCCACTCCACAAAGGGAGAGACACCACGAACCCTGGGAACTATTGACCCATTAGCCTGATGAGCCTGGTCTGCAAGGCTATGGAGCGTATCATCATGGAACTTATAAACAGTGACACTGGTAATCTCCAAACTCTGGACCCTACCCAGTTCAAGTTTGTAAAAGGCAGATCATGTCTCCTAAACCTGATAGACTTTATTGAAGTGGTCACAAAAGCCATAGATGAGGGCAAGGAGGTTCACATAGCCTATCTAGAATCTCGCCAAGGCTTTTGACACCATCCCCCACTCTGGAATTATAGATAAACTCACTAAACTAGGTATAAATCCGTATGTCACAAGATGGGTTGCCAACTGGCTCACTGAAAGAACCCACACTGTGAAAGTTGCAGACTCTAAATCCAACTTCAGACCAGTGACAAGTGGAGTACCACAGGGTTCAGTCCTGGGTCCTCTCCTGTTTGGTATCTACTTCTCTAAAGTACAGGCTAACACAGAAGGTCTTTGGCTAACAAAGTTTGCAGATGACTGCAAATTAGGGACCATAATCAAAACTCCTAACGATGTGGACATCCTACAAAAGGGCCTCACTGAGACAGATGCCTGGTGTCAAAGCCATGGCCTCAAGCTCAATGCCAAAAAGTGCATTGTCATCCCTTTTGGTAAAAACTCTGTACCCATGAACTACCACATAGGCGGTAGTCTACTTAACACTGAAAGTGTAATAAGAGACCTTGGGACACAGGTGGACAGTATTCTCTCCTTTGATAATCACATCGCCACAGTAGTCAGGAAATCCTTCTACGTGGCACACCTCATCACAAAAGGTTTCTCATCCAGGAAAAAGAGGTCATTGTTCCCCTCTACTCATCACTCATTAAACCCATTATAGAGTACAACACCCCTTTTGGTATGTACCTCACAAGACATCTACAACAACTGGAAAGGCCACAGAAATACCTCATAAAGAGGATTACCAGCCTCAAACAGATGTCCTACGCAGACCGTCTAAAAAAACTCCAGCTTTACTCTGTCGCATATCGCCTACTCAGAGGCGATCTCTGTCTAACATACAAAGCTATGTCAAACTCAGAGCTGTTGGACATGCTCCACATAAAGGAATCCCAATCCCTCCTAGCTACACGCTCTAGGGACCTAAACCTTGTCACCACAATAAACAGAACATGCTGGAGGGATAGATTCCTGTCCCAGAGACTTCCCATACTCTGGAACAAACTACCTATATATATCAAACAAAGATCCTCATTAGCACTCTTCAAGAAAAATCTTGATGATTGGATGGGAGATAGAAAATTCACCCTGGGAATCATTTCTGTGGCTCTGATTGACAGGGGCACAGGAAAATAATTTTCTTGGGTGGCAAAAGCCAGGGTACCATTTGGCTAGGCTTATATAGGCCCTAGAGCCAATAGCCTAGTACCTACCTATTAACCTATGAACAAGCAGCCTTGCATATTGTACACATGCTACAATCTATCCTGCTACCTTGGCCAACTCAGATAATCTGTTCTTCGCTGTTATTATACCTACACATACATGTTACTACATTTCTACATATAATTGGGGGGGCACACTTGACTGTTACTACATTTCTACATAGGCTTGGGGGGGCATACCTGATACTTGTACACATTTGCTATGACTGCACTGGTATTTCAGGTACTCCATTTCATTCTGTATTCTGACCTACCATGCTGACTAGAGGCATATCAGTGTACTACAGGTCATATGTTTGATTGACTTGCATTTCAGTTTCTGACTTCTTACAGTTCATAACTAACATCCCACTGCCTGACCTGCTGTAGTCTGTTTCTGTAGGTCTGCAGGGGGGCTGTTCTCCATTGCCATCAATCAGAGGCCTTAGCACAGCCTTAGTTTGTGTTTGTCTATGCCTGTCATGCTGGCTGAGACTGTTGTTGGGTATGTGAGCCTCCCTGACTGGTATGTGTGTGTCCTATGGACACATGTGGTCCACCACATTTCCTGCAGTGAGTTTTGTCACCTTGTCTAGTACTGGCTACTATGGTGACACCAGTATTTGTTACAGATCTCATGCTGCCATGATATGTGTCTACTATCTGCTGGCATCCCATTCAGCCACCCGATTCCCTTGCATGCTCACATCCATACCATAGATACAAGTAATAAAACATACTACTCCTTTTGGCAATTGATAGGGAGAGTGACTTACCTTGTGGCTGTGCCAGTATTGAGGATGATGCTGGAGGGCTGACTATGTTGGATGCACATAGTACACTCCCTATACATGGTTAAGCACAGGTAGTGTCATGTTTGGCATCCCTTTTACTGTATGTGTGAGAGAGGTGTCATTCCCTGTGTTCATACCATGTCAGTGCATGTGCTATGCGTTACATCTTTGCCACGGCCTGGGCATACTGAGCACACCTCCTTCTGCCTACTGGGGCAGGTTCAGGTTGTTCCTCCTCTGAGTCACTCTGTCCCTGTGCAGGCTTTGGCAATGGTGGGAGGCTGTGTGGCCCTGCCCCATGCTGTTCCTGCTGCAGCTGTTTCTGCAGGATCATATTGTGCAGCATGGCACATACAATGACAATTTGGGTACATGTAGTTGGTGAGTACTGCAAGGCTCCATTGGATGTATCCAGGCACCAGAACTGTGACTTGAGCATCCCAGACACATGCTCTATTATGATTTTGGTCTGTGCGTGTGCCTCATTATGGAGTCCTTGTTTGGGTGTGTATGCATTTCTGATGGGTGTCATCAGCCATGGCTGCAGTGTGTAACCAGCATCCCTCACTAGGTTACGGTAAGGGATGTCTCCATTGGCAAATCTCTGGTCCAATTGCATCATATGCCAGATGTGGGAGTCATGATAGCTTCCAGGGCAGCCAGCACACACATTCATTATAATGAATGGAACAATAAAGCAAGCCCAAAAAGTCTCAGAAAAGCTGAAAGAAACAATGCTGAACCAGGATCCAAGCACCAAAATTTATTAAAACCTCTAGTGCCTCGGCAAGAAGCCTTCAAAGGACAATAAAACAGTTCTAAACACTCTAGTTTAAATAAAGAGATCAGTTAACCATTCATTACATAATTAACCCTTGATTAGGTTAAAAAAACTTTCCAATTACATTCCACATTAATACCAATAGGACTTAAAAGTTCCATACTTCCGTATAAAAACAGTTTCTTTGTAAAGAGTAGGAGCATCAAGGATATTTTAGTACATACCAGCTTTTCTTCTCCTGAGTGTAAAATACATCAGACATTGAATTTAGTTGGCACATTTCCCTGTGGTAGATGTATTACATGTAAATATGTATGTAGAACGTTTGAATATATTAATGGAATTTGTTTTAAGGTAAATTGTATATATTCTTGCAATACAGAAGGGGTTGTCTATGCATTACAGTGCTCTAGTGGCATGTTTTATGTGGGTGAGAGCAAGAGGGCTTTCAAGCTTAGAGTTCAAGAACATATCAGGGATATCAAAAATGGTAAACCTGAAAGCCCTCTTGCCATGCATTTTAAAGATTGTCACAATAAAAATCCGGATGGTTTACAATGCACTTTTTTGGAACATATTCCTGATAAAGGATTTAATTTTGATGTTAAGAAAAAAAAATTGTACAAAGAAACCATTTTAATATTGAAGTATGGAACTTTAAGTCCTGTTGGTATTAATGTGGAATGTAATTGGAAAGTTTTTTAACCAAATCAAGGGTTAATTATGTAATGAATGGTTAATTGATCTCATTATTTAAACTAGAGTGTTTAGAACTGTTTTATTGTCCTTTGAAGGCTTCTTGCCGAGGTGCTAGAGGTTTTAATAAATTTTGGTGCTTGGATCCTGGTTCAACATTGTTTCTTACATTCATTATAATGCCTGGGTCAGGTGGTGCTTTGATGCTTATGTGCGTGCAGTTTATAGCGCCCACTACCTCAGGGTATTCTACTATTTGGTGGAAGAGATGCATATTGATGGTGAATGCCTCATGGCTGTTGTGGAAATATACGTGCTGACATGGCATCCAGGAACTGGTGGAGTACCCTGAATGCTGATGCCTGTGAGATTCCCATGATATCCCCAGTTGGCCTCTGAAAGGTACCTGTGGCTAGTATTCTTAGGCCTACACATACCTTGCTATCCACTGGGATCGGTTCCCCTCTGTTGGTTCTGTGTGTGAGAAGTGGCCGGCACAGCTCAACAATTTGCTGTAGGAGGTCCCTGTCCACCCCATAGCGCTCCACTATCTCCAGCTCAATTAGCCCCTGGTAGGTTACCCTGGGTCTGTACACTCTTCTCCTCACTGTGGGTTGGTCGTCAGCATTCTCATCCTTACCACCCTCAGCCTCTTCCACATGTTGATTTATGATAGCTGCTGCAGCCCCTATCATTTTGTTGCTCTTGTTTAGCAAAATTTCTCTGCTTGTGTTCACCGGTGGTGTAGAGTTTGTGGGAAAAAACAGAGGGAAAGGTGTTTGCATAGTTTATAGTGGTGTGCTGGGCTGGGCTGGGCTGCTGCCTGTATAATTGTCTGATTATGATACATTTAATCTGCCAGTTATGCTAGCTCTCCATGATTACCTTCCTACTGCAGTTTGCTCATCCTGTTGCCTTCCTGTTTAAGCCCAGGGGCACACCGTGTAAACACAGTGGTCAGATGTGAGCGGAGCTGCTATTTCCCGGTTTACTTTTTTTTTTTTTCCTTTAAAACATGGTGTGTGGCAGGCACACCCGTTTAAGCAATGTTAAGAGTGCTAGGCAGCCTAAGACACACACCCTTTCTTAGCTTTGCTAAGCTAAGGGCAAACCCAAGCCACAGGGCTCCAGTAAGCTTACAGTATGCCTGATACACCCATTTATGATGTTAGCTAGCTCTTAGGCTTGCACCATGGTCTTCCTGCACTGACACGGTTGGGTGCAGGCTAGCCATGAGGGAGGATCTAGGATTCAGTATCATTCCCCTCATTTGCATAGGATTGCCTGATAATGCCTAGTTACAAGTCTGACACTGATCCTTCACCCTTAGCAACCACTATTCACTGGCCATGTTGTCTTCTGCCTGCCTTTGAGTATAATGGCAAAATGTGATTTTGGATAGAATGCTTATTTGAAGTTTTTTTTTTTTTTTATTTTTGGCCCATTTGTGCACCACTGCCCTATGCTTAACTCATTACAGACGAGTGCTCCTCCAGGTGTTTCTGAAGTTGATTTCTAGTGATGCCTCTAGCTGTCAGATATTACTTGCTCATATTTGCATTAGTAATTCCTAAACCGTGCTACATACAAGGTATCAGAAGACTATCTTAAAGCATATGTGATGGCAAACACAATTGTATTGCCATTTGATCTCTGTCTAATGCAGCTTAAGAGATATTGGGCCGGATTCACGAAGGCTTGCATGGAGTCTAAGAGTAGAGTAAGACTCCAGACAGCCAATATGTCTGCCGAGCGATCCAGGAACAGCCGGCAGGGGCATGCATGAGAGTTCCTAAAATGACTCTTGCACTGACAGTTTTAGGATATACAAATGACCTCATTTGCTGCTGAAATCTACGCAAATGAGGTAAATTTGCGATCCAGGAAACACTAACCTGTCCGAGTAAGAGTAGTGTTATTTGCAGAAATTTGCTCCCTTGGTAACTGAGTACCGTTCTGCAAATAGCAAAACAGAGCTATGGCAGCTCCAAATAAAGGATGCATCCAGTTGAGGAAGCATGCCAATGGCCAAATATAAGGCCATTGGCATTATTATGTGTTGCAAAATAAAAAAAAAACAATTTTTTTCCCCCGATCTCCGATGTTTAAGCATAGCGCAACGCCTCACAAACGTGCGGCGCTCTAAAAACCAAAAAAAAAATCTAAAAATAGGCATTTTATTAAATATATTCATCTGCCATGCAGGTGAATGGCAGGCTGAAGACAACATGGCTACTGAGTAGTGGTTGCTAAGGGGGGAAGCTCAGTCTGAGAGATGTAACCAAGCATAAGTAGGCAATCCTATGCAAATGAGTATAAGGATAGTGAATCCCAATTTTCTCTGCCATGTGAACCATGTCCCTAGAGTGTAAGGTAGGATTAGGGGAGTAACAGAATAGAAGATAGGTGACATCATGAGGGGGGTATGTATCAAAGACTGTAAGCTTATTGGAGCAGAGTGGCATGTGTTTGCTGTAAGTTACTCAGGACTGGAAGAGGCATGTCTACAGTTGTCTGAACTGAAACCCAGAAACTGAAGGTGTACGCCATGGCTATCACTAAAGCTTCTTGCAAAGATGCTTACACTGTGCACGTGTGTGAGTGCCTGTAAACCCGTCTAAGCCTGTGTGCATGTGTGTGCGCCTGTGTAAGCCTGTGTAAGGCTGTCTAAGCCTGTGTGCATGCATGGGCACCTGCCTAAGCCTGTGTAAGCCCGTGTAAGCCTGTATAAGCCTGTGTGAGCGCGTGTGCGCGTGTTTGCGCTTGTTTGCGCGCCGCTGCCCCCTGTGGAAACAGAAAGGGAAAAGGAAGGAAAAGAAGTAGTAGGAAGTTAACCAAGGAGAACTAATAGAGCTGCCAGGTGAAATCAATCAGAATCAGCCAATTATACAGGCAGTACACTAGCCCAGCCCAGCCCAGCACTTAAAACTCTGCAAACAACATTCTCCTATGTTTTTCTCAGAAACACTGCAACACTGCAGTCTACATAGAGAAGTGAAAACTTCAAAAGCTTAACTGAGACAAAAACTGTTAGGGGCTGCCATTGCTATTATAAGGCAACATGTGCAAGATGCTGAGGGTGGTGCCATTGCAAATGCTGCTGAGCAACCCACAGTGAAGAGACGGAGAAGAGTGTACAGACCCAGGGTAACCTACCAGGGGCTACATGAGCTGGAGATAGTGGAGCGCTATAGAGTGGACAGAGACCTCCTGCAGCAAATTGTTGAGCTGTGCAGGCAATGCCTCACACACAGAACCAACAGAGGGGAACCCATCCCAGTTGAAACCAAGGTATGTGTTGGCCTAAGAATACTAGCAACAGGTACCTTCTAGAGACCAACTGGTGATATGATGGGGATTTCACAGGCATCAGCATCCAGGGTACTGCACCAGTTCCTGAATGCCATGTCAGCACATGTCAGTGATCATGCATATTTCCCCAAATCCTGTGAGGTATTGGCCAGCAATATGCGTCTCTTCCAGCAAATAGCAGAATACACTGAGGTAGTGGGTGCAATTGACTGCACGCACATGCACATCAAAGCACCAGCCGGTGAGTGGGGTAGGGCCTACATCAACCACAAGGGCTTCCACTCCATCAACTGCCAGGTTGTGTGCGATGCCCAGGGCATAATACTGAATGTGTGTGCTGGCTGCCCTGGAAGCTACCTTGATTCCCATATCTGGCATTTGATGCAGCTGTACAAGACATTTGCCAATGGGGACATCCCTGATGGTCACCTAGTGGGGGATGCTGGATACGCACTGGAGCCGTGGCTGATGACATCCATCAGAAATGCACACACACCTGAACAAGAACTCCATAATGAGGCACACGTACAAACATGAAATGTAATCGAGCATGTGTTCAGGATGCTCAAGTCATGGTTCCGGTGCCTGGACACATCTGGTGGAGCCTTGCAGTAATCACCAACTACATGTACCCAAATTGTCATGGTATGTGCCATGCTACACAATATGATCCTGTGAAAACAGCTGCAGCAGGAACAGCATGGGGCAGGGCCACACAGCCCCCCACCATTGCTAAGGCCTGCACAGGTGCAGTGTGACTTGGAGGAGGAACAACCTGAGCCTGCCCCAGTAGGCAGAAGGAGGCGTGCCCAGTATGCCTTGGTCTTGGCAAAGAGGCAACGCATAGCACATACGCTGGCTCAGTAGGAACCCTGGAAATTATACCTCTCTCTGACTCACACATAAAATAAAAGGGATGCCTAACTTGACACTACCTGTTTCCAAACATGTATAGGGAGTGTAGTATGTGCATCCAACATAGGTAGCCCTGAAGCACCACCTGGAGCACGATTGCCATGTTTTAAGCAATATAAAGTAGTGCTAAGCAGCATTTACCAAATTTGTATATGTAAACAAAAATGCCCGTGTTAACTAGCGCAATGTTGGGCAACGCTGAGCAATGCTGGGCAAGGTCGGGCAAAGTTGTGCAAAGTTGAGCAAAGTCAGATAAACATGCTTATATTTGGCATTACTGTTCCTTAAGCAGTCTGGTCTGCCCAACATGAAAATAAAAAGCAGTGACAGGGCTCAAACCCAGGATACTGTGCACTATAGTCACAGTACTGAACCACTACTAACCACTAAGCCATGATAGCATTTCAGTGGCACTGACACAGTCTGACAATTATACACTAATGCAAGCACAAAGAAATGCTGTATCATGCCCCTAAAGTGGCATATGGGTAACCTCCCCCACAGGCCTATGCAGACAGAGAACATCAGGCCAGGCGGTGTGATGTGAGTTGTGTAGGCTATGAAGTCGCAATCTAATAGACGTGACATTGGATGCTAGGATCTGTAGCACAGTAGTATGCCTCAAGCCAGTACGATAGGCAACAGTACAGACTGAAATGGTGTACTGTACATAGCAGTGTAGCCATAGCAAATGTGTATAAGTGTCAGGTGAAACCCTCATCCTATGTACACCCACAGTAACAATCAGGTGTGCCCCTGGGTAGAAATGTACAAAGAATAGCTGCCCCCCCTGTATGTAGAAATGTTGATAAGTCTATGCAAAGTGTCTCATGGAAGCCCTGCAGGCACAGCATGATCCCTGTTGATCTATGACACAAAGGTAAGCCCTGCTGTAAAAATACAACTTGATTTGCCATACACATATAGTATAAATGCCTATACTGGGTGTGCTCACACACTCCAACAAGTGTAGTGGATTTCATTCAGCATTACACTGAAAGGTCATACTGGGCATGCTCACACACTTAAAGAAACAAAGCAAATGTCAGGCAGCAACATACTGAAAGTTCATACTGGGCATGCTCATACTCTTAGGCTAAATACGAATGTGATAATAAGGGATCTATGGACAAATGTGGATAGTCATCTCTACTTCCAGAAACACATACACAAAGTGATCAGAAAATCATGTTATGTGTTCACACAAACTGCCAAGGTCTGTGCATGTAGGTCAAAGTGGTTCCCACTACTCGGCGGTCATCAGACCCATCAGAGAGTACCACAACACACTTGCGATGAATCTGACTAGGCATGTTCAGCAGCCAGAAAGACCACTGAAGTACCTTAACAAGAGGATTACTGGCCTCAAATAGTTGCCCCGTGCAACAAGACTGAATGTAACCCAATCTGTACTCTGTTGCATACTGTCTACTCAGGAGATCCCTGCCCAACAGACAGGTCCATGTCATGGCTACACTCAGATCTTTTCTGAGTTACAGCTCAATGGCACTAAATATACAGACCCAACTGATATTGCCAACATCCTGGCTGATAGGATCAGTGTGAACTTTACCCCCCTCTCACCCATGAAAGAGCACATCTCTATAATGGAAGACTGCAAAGTTGCTGTCATCATGGCTGCACAGGTAAATAACACTCTCCAAAGCCAGTATCACAGCAGCCATGGGACCAGATAACACCCCAGGCTGTATAGCATCTACGTCCCTGAAGTAAAATTTAACATGGAAGGTCTGTGGTTACTGAAGTTTCCAGAGGACTGCAAATGAGGAGCCATAATTGTAAACACTAAAGATGTGGACATCCTACAAAAGGGCCTCACTGAGACAGATGGCTGTTGTCAAAGCCATGGGCTCCAGCTCAATGCCAAAAGGTGCATTGTCATCCCCTTTGTTAAAAACTCTGTAGCCAAGAAATACAACATAGGTGGTAGTATACTTCACACTGAAAGTGTGACAAGAGACCACGGGTCACAGGTGGACAGTGGACACAACTGTGATAATCACATTCCCACAGTAGTCAGGAAACCCTCCTGTGTGGCACACCTCATCACAAAATGTGTCTCATGCAGAATAGAAGAGGACATTGTTCCCCTCTACTCATCACTCACTAGAACTATAATAGAGTACAACACCACTTTTGCTATGTACCTCAGAAGACAACCACATCAACTGGAAAGCCTGCAGCAATACGTCACAAAGAGCATTAGCGGCCTGAAATACATGCCATACACAGACCATCTCAAAATGCTCCATCCGTACTCCCTTGCATATCGCCTACTCAGAGGTGTTCACTGCCTAACATACAAAGCTATGTCAAACACAGAGCTGTTGGACATGCTCCACGTAAAACACTCACAATCTCTCTGACCTTCGGACCCAAAACCACGAGTGAGATACAAAAGGAAGGGGTATACCCATTTACCTTATGGATACCCACACCTTCAGGTTAGTGGCACTGCATGAGGCCTTGGAGACCATGCAAGTGCAACTAACATTGGGCAAAGCTGCTCATCAGATTGTAGCCTGCTATAGATCACGTACCTTGTCTCAGGAACCTCACTCAGTATTTCTGAGAACAGTGGAATATGCAAAGGTCCTGTCAAACACCATTATATGAGGAGATTACAACTACCCAAACACTGAGTGGGAGAATTACTCCTGTACAACATCCTTTGCCCAATGTTTCCTAGAGTTTAAAAACTCTAACACCCTGGAACAGTTGGTCACCATGCCCACTAGAGGTGACAACATACTGGACATGATCATCACCAACATGGGGTACCGGTGTTCCATAACAGAGATAAACCCCTCACTGGTAATATCAGATCATAAAGTAATCACACTGGACATCCACATCCCAACCCCCACCCAGTCAATGAAACCACTGTGAAGACATATTCCAAAGCAAACTGCACACTTCCCAAGACCAAAGTGGAACGTTCCAAAGACCTCTTGCTATAGGATAATGGTATACAATCTGCTGAATCATTTACAAGTGCATCCTATGAGCATCTACAGGGATGCATGGAACAAGACAACACAAATAAATCCAAGATGCACTCCTCCAAAAATAAGACAAGAATCAGGTGGTTGTTGCCCATAAATAAGCTAGACAACAGAAGGAGGAAACGAACACATGATAGAGCCAACTTCACTAAAGGAAAGGCATCACTGATCATTATTAGGAAAAAACAATGATCGCTCATAAAATAATCCAAGGACTGTTTCTAAAGACAAATAGCCAAGGAATATAAGAATAACAACCACAAAGCCTTCGGTAGCTATACCAGACATGTAGGTGTCAACTTCCAAATATGCTGTCAGCTACTGAAAAATGGAAAGAAATACACTGAACCAACTTTCATTCCCCACATCCAAGGGGACAAGTTCAGTGTAAACTCCCCCCATCACCCCCAAATGGCCCTGTGTCCATCACAGAAGGATGCTGAGCCCCAGACATCTTGGACATGCTGGTAAAGACAGCCCTCTCCAAAGCTAAGAACACAGCATCAATGGGACTGGATGGTGTCCCAGGCTGCGTCTTACACTAGGCCCGAAAGGAACTACACCCTCACCTACATCCACTATCCAGACTCAAGCATACCATAGGCTATGTACCCAAAGAATGGCATACACTAACAGTCATCCAGCTCCACAAAGGGGGTGCCATAACAGAACCTGGAAACCATTGCCCTATATGTCTACTCAGCCTGGTCTACAAAGCTACTGAGCAAACTGTTATGGAACCCATAAACAGAGACATTGGAGACCTCCAGACACTGGACTCTACACATCTTCACCTTGTTAAAGGCAGATCCTGTCTCCTACACCTAGTTGACTTATTTCAAACAGTTACCAAGGACATAGATGGAGGTGAAAGCAGTCCACACAGCCCACCTGGACCTTACTAAGGACTTTCTACACCATTCCCCACTCTGTCATCATGGACAAGAGTACCAGCTTGAACATTAACAGCTATGTCACAGGATGGGTGGCCAAGTGGCTCACAGATCAAACACACATGTTCAGAGTTGCGGGTGCTATGTCCGACTCTAGGCCATTCACAAATGACATCCCACAGGTCTTGGTCCTGGGACACCACCTGTTCGGTAGATACTGCTTAAAGGTACAGGCAAGCATGGGAGTTGTATGGCTGAACAGGTTTGCAGATGACTGCTAACTGTGGTCCATAATTGACTATGTGGCTGACACAGACATCCTGCAGAAGTGTCTTACAGAGACTGATACCTGGTGTCAAAACAATGCCCTCAAGCTGAATGCCAATGAATGCATAGTCATCCCCTTTGGGTAAAACAATGTTCACACAAATTACCACATAGGAGGTAATCCAGTATGTACAGAGAAAGTCATTATAGCCCTGGGGATACAGGTAGATAGCAAACTCCCCTTTGATGGTCACATGGCCAAAGTGTTTAGACATTCTTTCTATGTAGCCCACCTAATGTCACCTAATGTAACCCACTTTGTATAGTCTGATGATGTCACCATCCTACAAATATACCTGTGGAAAGGCAAACTCACAGTAATGTGCATAGCGTGTTGTGTAAATGCATACTCCTGTAGTATCATAAAGTAGTTAGGTAGGGGTTTGAATCCTGCACTTGACATGTGTGTGTGTGTGTGTGTGTGTGTGTGTGTGTTTGTGTGTGGTCTCCTTGGGAAGGAGGAACCTTTTTGGAGAGTAGTAAAACACCTTAAAAGTGGTATACTAATCATTGTCAAGTCTGATGATGTCACCATCCTACAAATATACCTGTGGAAAAGAGACTTCCTAGTAATGTGTATAGCATGACGTGTTAATGCGTACTCCTCTAGTATTATGAAGAAGTTTGGTAAGGGTTTGAATCCTGCACTTGATAACTGTGTGTGTGTGTGATTACCTTAGAGAGGAGCAACCTTTTTGTAGAGTAGTTGAACACCTTACAAGTGGTATACTTATCTTTGTCAGGTCTGATGATGTCACCATCCTACAAATATACCTGTGGAAAAGAGACCTCCCAGTAATGTGTATAGCGCATCGTGTTAATGTGTATTCCTCTAGTATCATGAAGTAGTTAGGTAGGGGTTTGAATCCTGCACTTGGTGAGTGTGTGTGCTCTATGTGTGTGACACTGTTGGTCAATGTGTTGTGGGTTTTGCTTTTACTACTGTATGCACTGCACATGTGAGGTAGCTGTGTGGCAAATACATATACGTACATGTTACCTCAATTATTGCATGTGTGGGAACCCTGCTTTATCCAAGAACACAGCTGTCATCTTTGCCAGACTGTGCTGCTGTTTCCCAGATCTTGGGTCACATCTGTATGCTTGTGACAAGGCCAGCTACTGCAGTGATTCCTGGCCTAGGTCATCCATGTCACACACACTCATTACAGTTTCTATTGAATTGTGTGAGTGAGGGTTTATGGCCGAGGTATATGTCAGACCTGTTCAAACACAGCAAAGTCTGTCAATGATGACTATTCATTATAGGTGTACAACAACCTTTGTGGATATGCATGCAGACCCCTTATTGCTTATGTGATCCACCGAGGGATTTCAAAATACCTTAGGAAATGTGATTATCAATGGAGAGATGATGTAACACTAGGTTGCATGTGCACATTGGTACCTGTTAATCATGTTGGTGTCTACTACCTATGTGGTACTGTGGGGATACTATGTTCCGTAAAGGTGGATGACTATGCTTAGTTTGGCCTATAGCTTTACAGCATGGGCTTGACAACAGGTATCTCTCTGTATGATACCCTTGTGGAGGATGTGTGTGTCACCTGGAGAATGCATTATAGGCCACAGTATGCATTGCCAGACGTGGACGGACATATCCCTACTGTGATTGCTTGTACCTAAGAGAGCTATATGCCAAACAGGAGTGGTCTCAGTAATGGGTGCAGGTGAATACCACTGGTTACTGGCATAGTATAGTACCTGAAGGATCCAAATATTGCTGTGTGTCCTACATCTGTGTGTCAGTTGTCAAGACATCATCTAACAATTGGTTATGGCCAGGCTGCTGAAGTTATGTATACTACCAGAATGCAAAACAATGACAGATAGTAACAGTATCACCCACAGCACAGTGTCAAACCATGTCATACACACATGTGCAGTCAGGTTCCGAAATGTGTGTAGTGCAATGCATACTGACCATCAATAGAAACGATGGAGTGTTACTGTGTAATACAGAGCATGTCACGCTATCCATGTGTCCACTATGCACGTACATGCAGACAGTGCACCTCCACCATGTTCACAACTGTACACCTGCAAATCTGTGCTACACACATCCCACACATACTGTCCACTCTGTAACACATGCTGCCAATACTGCACACATCAGCCAAGTGGCACGTGGGTGGGCAATACACTATCAGAACTAACACTGGTGTAAACAACACTAAAATGACAATCATAGCTTTAATGCATCATGCCTGCTCAGCTACACCTTCAAGCATTTCATTACACTCTACTGCTGACAACATGCTAACATTGCTATACTGCTATAAAGACACCCTGTGCATCAGCACCATGGTAGCCTGTTCCTGCATCGATGTTACAGATGGCAGGAGGTGGCACAGGTTTCATCATATGCACGGGGTGTGTTGTTCGTTTGCCAGAGGCCTACAGTGAGCCATCCAATCGACATGTGTGTGTGTGTGTGTGTGTGTATGTGTGTGTGTGTGTGTGTGAGGGGCAAGAATACTGCTATGGGCCAACGTTGATGTAATGTGTGTGGGTATGTGTTAGCCCTAGGTGTCTGGATTATGTGCGTGTGTGTCTGCATGCACACAGTTCCACCATGTGGCTGCCATATACGGGTATTTGTGGGACAGCCACAGACTGTACCTGTGAGGCTTTACAGATCACCATCTCTGGCCATGGATACGGTACCTCTGCCTGGCAGGGGTGCTACTGACACTATCAGGTACTAAGCCAGACTGGGTACTATCCCCAGAGGTAGATGGATGTGCACTGGATCCAGGTCCCTGCTGGGACTGTCCAGAGTCACGTGCACGTGGTCTT
The DNA here is from genome assembly GCF_019279795.1 of Protopterus annectens. NCBI lineage: Eukaryota > Metazoa > Chordata > Ceratodontiformes > Protopteridae > Protopterus > Protopterus annectens. The sequence goes on along the minus strand of NC_056729.1, from coordinate 1,145,301,495 downwards.
CTAGGATGTTCTATGGACAGCCCACCCCCAACATTGCTGGGGCTGGTACTGGCACTATGGGAGTGGCTGTGGCTTGAGGGACATCCGCGGCGACTGCCAGCTGCTGATGTTGCTGGCATACGTCCACATCGATGACTCAACCGTCCCGCACTGTCCTGACACATGGACATGACATTGTGGAGGACATCTACTGTCTCTCCCCAACATCTATCAGTGACCTCAGTGTAATTACAGATGGCACCAGCTAGGTCACAGATACTGTCAATTACAGTGGTGTTATGTGCCCTCTGTGCCCTTAATCCCTGTCTGGTGTACCGTTCCATACATGCCTGTGCCTCCATGACAGCCTGGAACATGCGTGAGGTTGTAAGACCTGTGGCACATCTGCCAGTGGCATGATGAGCAGCAGTGCTCCGACGAGAACCCCTGGACATCTGCCTATGTGGTACCCTTCCAGACATCTGGGTATGGCTGCTGTGTCGGGATGCATGTGCCTTGGATACCACACTGTCCTGGCCAATTCCAACTGTATGCTGTCCCTCAGCTAAGGACATTGGTGATGGATGTGTTGGCAGTATGACTGTGTGCATGGATGGGATGGACACTTGAGTACTGTCGATTGGTGGCTCAATGACAGACCCTGGCAAGCATGCCTGTGCCTCAACACACCTATCATCATTATCACTATCTTGCTCAGTGACATCAGTTTCCCTGCTGCAGTGAACCAGCCCAAAGTCAGCACCTGTGAGAGGAAGACAGGAAACACACTTTACGACCTGTACATGATGTCGGCACACATGAACACATGCACACATGCACACATGCACACATGCACACATGAACACATGCACACATGAACACATGCACACATGCACACGAATGCACTCCTCACTAAAACACACACACACACACACACACACACACACACACACACACACACACATACACACACACACACACACACCACCAGCAATCTAGAATATACTCAATAGCGGGAGATGGTGGGGTACAGTATCACAAGGCAAACAGTTATATCACATGTGCCAGCATGCAGGACGTGTGTTGCTCAACAGCATGCAGTGCGGGTGTAGACAGCCCTTGCTAATAACAGTATACATGGCTTTGATGCATGTGTGTTGTTCTTCATTGATTGGCCTCACCCCGGAATGCAATGTTACATGGTCACAACATTGCTGTGTAAGTATTAAAAGCCCTGCAATGTCCTGTGCACCATCACTCAAAGGTATACATACCATGGCTGGATGTGTATCTGTGTGTCACATAGATATCCATTTCTGATTAGAGCATCTGTGTCTTTAGCAGATAAATGTGGACAAAGGTTTAGCACATGTATGCTATGTATACACACAGGATGAGTGATGCATGTATACCTGATGGAACACCATTGTTCAACATAGCCATTGTACAGTGGTTATGTTGAGTGTAGGACATATTGTGGTCATGCCAGTGCCAGCCATGACATGGCATGCTACAACACCACTGCAACATTAAACATCACACATACACAGTGTGTGTCATGTGACCTATACACTCAATAGCATTACAAGACATATATGTGTCACTTTGTACAAAAGGTGATTGCTATGCATATTGTGTATTGGTCCATATGTTTGCACACACACAACATTGAGGTGCATAGCAGTTAATGCTATGTGTAGTACTGTGGTCACTGTAACTGGATGGGGTGCAGTACCATGAGCCATCATCATGCAGCATCATGTGGTCACTCAAGGCTACTAATGTGTGCCAGACCAGCACATACCATGCTGTACCAGAACTGCTGTACCATGGCTACATTCACCATTTCACAGCCAGTTGTTACATGGGTTTGTATGGTGCCCAATAGGGGGCATTGCCTAACATGAATGTGTTAAGTGCTGAAGAGTGTCACACAGCCACATGAGAGTCATCTGCCCCTCAGGTATATTATGTGTGCTGTGCGGATGACATTTGGGATACTGGAGTGTGACCTTACAGCGGGTGTCTGAATACGCCATGTGTAGCATGTGAACGTGTACTGCGTATGACAACGTTGCGTATGTTGTGTGCATGTGTATTGTCTCTGCCTATCCAATGTCCACTACAATGTTGCCACAATTGTGTGGGATGCTCTGTGTATTGTATGTGTTTTAGGCAGCTACCCACATTACTGGGATGTGGATAGTCTCACAGCAAACATGCATAGCATGCATTATGCATAGGTGTGTTACGTGTACATGGCCTACAGCTCACCTATGACATGCACATTTAATTAGCAATATTAAATGTAGAACACACTCACCAGCATGAGTCTGCTGCCTTGCTGTCACACCAGAGGGACCTACAAGGATATGAGACAGTTTGTCAGTGGCAACAATTTTGGCATTGCTACTGTGTGTCTGCAATCTTACAGTAGTATAATGGCTGACAGTCACAGGCATACAGATTACATTCCTAATTATTAGTATTGCACAACACTAGGCACCACATCCTCTAACTACACAGTACACATCTCACATGAGCATGCTCTACCAATAGAGGTAACAGTAGTCTACAGCTATGCCATGTTACCTGCATGCTCCATGTCAACTTTCTGGGTGGCTCCGGCCACAATGATGATACATGTTGCTTGTTGTTGTTGTTGGCCAGGAGGCACCTGGCTCAGGTGCAGCTCCTCCACTCTGGTGAGGGGGGATGGATGGCTACCCCACCACCTGTGGCAAGCTGTTGTCTACCGATATCTGACACATGCTGCTGGACATGTCTAATTAAATCACTGCAGTGATGGCGTACCTGCTCATATGTCCGGTTATGCATGCCTATGTCATTTACCTTACGGACAAGATCTTGCCACAGTGCAATCCTTTCATGCTGGTCCTGGCTGGTTCTGGAGAACAGCAGGGCATAGTGCTGCACCATGCTTGTTGTTATCTGTTCCTCCTCTGCCGTGCTGTAGGTGGGGTTACGATGGTGGGCCATTACCCTGGAAGACAATGAAACAATATGTGTGAGCAAGTCATGTGGCACACTTAACATTCTAAAGTACAGATATCAATTAACTGCCATATATAGCAACCTATTGGCTGTCAGATGATGCACACTTACAATACCACATATCAGTGCTCAGCCCACAACTGCCTGACAGTGCCTGGCATACTCTATATATCAAACCATGTTTTGCACAGCAACAAAGATAAACCAGTATGTAAGACTATACGACAGTACATGGCACACTGTATGTGACAAAATGCACCACCTAGCCACAGGAGGTATATATCAAGCTAATGCATCAGGAAATATGTATTCCATTTCAATGATTGTAAAGTCCAGTTACAGTATTACCAGTATACCACACTAGTCGTTGATGGCAAACCCCTGCCTAACATATGTGCACATTCGTTAATATAGGTGGCATACTGCTGTACTAGACTATACATGTTGCTAGATACGCACTTATATCCTGTAAAACACATATGACCGAGGCCGTGGTACAGGCATACCCACACAACCATCAGACATACATACCAGACACAAAGGTATGGCAACCCAGATGACCTTTACCTGTGTACCATACAGTACTGTGTATCAGTAGTTACAAAGCCTTATGCCTGAGGTATGTAATCTGTGAGGACTACAGGGAACACACAAAACAGTGGTTCCAAGAAATGTGGACATACATCACACTGTGCTGTGTAGGCATACAGCTTCAGGTACTACTACAGTTCATACATGAGTTGGATTCACCAGCAGTAACACCCAATAAGCATACATGTACTGCTTTAGCCTACAATGGGACACCCCAGTCGACACCAAGGGACTACGTCAGACCATATGGCATACTGCTTTTTCTGCCTAGCAGTTGCATACACATCTTTTGCTGGGATCACATCTAGGACACATAATACCATGACAGAAACAGTTTCCCACTAAGCTATCACACATATACAGAACTCTGACACATTCACAAACATATTCACCATCACACTCAGTCAACCTCACATAGCAATTATTGCAACAAGTACATGTGGGTGTGTATCGCTTCATAGGTAGGTAATAGACTATTGGCCCTAGGGCCTATAGAAGTCTAGCCATACGCTACCCTGGCCTTTGACACACAGGTAAGTACGTTTCACGTGGCCCTGTCAAGCAGAGCCACAGTGGTGATTCCCGGGGTGTATTTCCTATCTCCCATACAATCATCAGGATTATTTATGACGACTGCTAATTAGGAGCTTTGTTTGCTATTGATAGGTGGTTTGTTCCAGAGTATGGGATGTCTCTGAGATAGGACTCTATCCCTCCAGCATGTGCTGTTTATTGAGGTCACAAGGTTTAGGCCCCTAGAGCGTGTAGCTCGTAGGAATTGTGATCTGTCTACGTGGAGCATGTCCAACAGCTCTGGGTTTGACATAGCTTTGTATGTTAGGCAGAGGTCACCTCTGTGTAGGCGGTATGAGACACAGTCTAGCTGTGGGGTTGTGAGATGGTCTGCATAGGGCATCTGTTTGAGGCCAGTATTACTCTTTGTGAGGTATGTCTGTGTTGTTTCCAGTTGCTGTAGATGTCTTGTGAGGTACATACCACATGGGGCATTGTACTCAATAATGGGCTTTATGTTTGATGAGTAGAGGGGAACACTGTCCTATATTTCCCTGGATGATACACCTTTTGTGATGACGTGTGCCACGTGGACAGATGACATGACTAGTGTGGCACTGTGATTATCAAAGGGGTGACTACTGTCCACCTGTGTCCCATGGTCTTTTATCACACCTTCGGTGTTAAGTAGACTACCACCCATGTGGTAGTTCATGGGTACAGAGTTTTTGCAAGAAGTTATGCCAATGCAGTGTCAACATTGAACTTGAGTCCATGGCTTTGTCACCAGGCATCTGTTGCAGTAAATATGACCCTGTCTCTCTCTCTCTCTCTAAATATATATATATATATATATATATATATATATATATATATATATATATATATATATATATACACACACACACACACACACACACACACACACACACACACACACACACACACACACACACACACACACACACACACACACACACACACACACACACACACACACACACACACACACACACATACATATAAACATCCATTGGTGTACATGTAGATATACATATAGGCACATACACAGTCCACCTTTCATGGTGGGGATATCAATTATGCAAAGGTTGTGAGGTATACAGTTATGTCATAATATTGCACAGTGTTGTGCGGAATGCATTGAAGGTGTTCTCAGCCCATGTAGCTTTAGCAGGCCTCACTGGCTGCAGCACTGCAAACCTGATGAATCATACCCACAGCATTTAACCACCACATGTCATATAACAGCACTGTATGCTGTCTTTTTTGCCACACACTACAACCTACATAGAAATATGCACATAACAACCTTCAACAACATATATATGTCCCGCCTTCACAAACAGTTGCAGTATGTCCCTTGCTCTATGCACATGTACAGATGCTAATATATCTGACACAGACAGATCTCTCTGTATGTGTGTGCCATACACACACAAGGTCCACACTGTTGTAAGTTCGTGTACCTCATGGCTGACCTGTTGGGCCTTGCTGCAACATGAACAAGTGTCACATGTGAGCACACAGTAATATTAGAGGGTGTATATATAGCTGCAAATGCTAGAGTAGCATACTAGCCTGGTACAGCTGTTGCCAATGCTAAGCTGCACATTAATATGACTATCATGCATTTGTTACTCTGTCACATCCATGTTTATATAACCGTATGCGCTATTCCCACAAACAGACATTGTACACACTACTGTACAGAACACAGATAGCATACAAATTGTAGACTTTACAGCAGTTAGTATACAATAAGAGGATATTACCCCTTTTGGTTAAAAATACAAGTATACAAAATATACAATAAGAGTAGTTAAGAACCAGGTAGAGCATTGCAAGATATTTCACAATTGAGCAAGAGTATGTAAATATTTGAGTTTCCATATATACATTCAAGCAAATATACATGTAAGAGCATACACACACACACACACACACACACACACACACACACACACACACACACACACACACACAAACACACAGACACATATACGGTTCCCCTTTGTAATCGCGAAATACTGAAATCTCGAATTTCAGTATTTCACGACTGTAAAGGCGAATTTTTAAAATGTCGAAAGTGCATAATCATAAATTTGAATATTTTGAATTTGCAGTTATGGCTTTACGTTACATGACGTGCATTGTTTGGTTTGCATGTTGTTCAGTGTAGTGTATGGATTTACATGGAATGTCAGGTAAGTGAGTGTTTTGTAAGGGTTTTGAGTGGGAGTTTGAGTGTATGTGAGATTGTTTGTAAGTTGTATTTGTGGGTTAGGGTAGGAAGGTGAATGCATGAGTGTGTAATTGTTGGATGTGTTGGAGTTTGTCTATGTGTGATGTATGTGTGTATCTGCGAGGGATTGTGGAATGTCTGGTTGTGAGTGCACTGACTTTTACTGTTTGTGCAATCTCAGAGTTAGTATATATAAGTAGGGGGAGGTGTGGGGTATGTTTTAAGAAGGCTTTTGATGTATATATATATATATATATATATATATATATATATATATATATATATATATATATATATATATATATATACACACATGTATATGCATGCACACACACACACACACACACACACACACACACACACACACACACACACACACACACACACACACACACACACACACACGCACACACACACACATTTATATTGAGAGACACACTGAACGGGTACTTTACTGTCATCTACCATTAAACAAACTCTATATATGAACCATAACCACATTTTTTAAGTGAAGGATTTGGCAGCCATTCTTATCACAGATCTTCATCACTTAAGTTTTGTACCCAAATTCTATACCACCTCCTTATTGTCCACCTCCCATCCCCGACTCTTTTTTGCACTGTTTTAATATGAATTACTGCCCTCACAAATAGAATTGCCACCCTTTTTTCTCTCTCATTTAACATGGTCCACCACCTCCAGTAGATACAGACTTTTCTTTACCATACTAAATTCTCTGGCCCATAATTTTGATTTCACTATGCTGTCGTTATCCCTTTCCAAGCTCTGGATGTTTAAATAGCCTTTTTTGATAGGGTGAGACATTCTGCTGCATACCATAAAATAAATCTGAGCCCTTCCTTTCTCATATTAGCTATCCCTCACTATGTTATTGTCTAACAGGTAACACATTCTACCTGAGCAGGACAGATGGGAACCCCCTACAACTGGCTATAAAACCTATGCCCAACACCTTCTTGATTTTTCTCTACCCAGTGTGTCACTCTTGGCCAACTAACTGTTACATCACCTGATCTTTTCTTTTGCTGCTATCCTTCTGTTTTTATGCTTCCTGTTGAGGCACTTGTCTCCCCTCTAATCATTGAAAGATTGTATCAGAGTTTTTGCATCCTTCACCAGAAAAGGTGATTTCTCTACTGTCTCTGTCATTTTTTTCTTTCTTCAAATGTCAGTGTTGGTCTAAAAAACAAATATCTTTTTCGCCTTCACTTTTTACTCCCCTCCTGTTAACCTCACTTTTTGCCTTAAACTTTTGTCTGCGTTTCTACCTTTTCTCTTGCTGTGCTTGTATGGCACCTAGGTCTTAGGCACTCATCTAGATTTATTTCCATGTATCCCCTGTGATAGCTTGGTTCATCTTCTTCTTGTGCATTTCATAAGAAAATGTCACATTTTCTGACAATTTTCCCAAAGTTTATGCCTCTGATCTTGTCATCAAGTCACTCCTCTGCTCTTTTTCTTTTCTGCTTTTTTCCTTTGGTCGAACCTTTTGTCTAATGCTTCTTGGCTGGTTTGCTGGTCTTTCTAGGTCTCTTTATGATTTGCAGCTGCTTCTTCTTTCTGTCTTTGACCCTACTACTCCATCTTTTGGTTAGCCCCTGGTGTCTGCCCATACTGCAGTTCTCTCCCTCTCTTCTTGCTGGGTATGTAGGTTGTGCCATCAACCTAGCAATCAGTAATACCTGAGCCTGTCATTCCATATATTTCTTCAGTGGCTTATATTCCTGCAAGATGCCTCAAATCTTTTCAACTTACTCAGGAGTGTTAGCATTCCTCAGAACACCCTATTATCCATGTAAACCTATACAAGGTTACTCAGATCATATCCTCCCCCACTAGGGTCAGTAAACCCAACAACAAGGAAAGTACCTTAGACTGGATACTCATTAATAGTCATCCCCATATGTACAAGACAGGGACCCTGCCTGATGATATAAGTGATCACTTTTTTTTACCTTTATAATTAGGCATAAGGCTGACATTCTGAACCAACCCACTTAAAAAACAATAAGGAACAATAAAAACTTTAACCCCACTAATTTCCAAAACAAACTCAAATTATGTGATTGGTCAGTCCTAACACACCTGCAACTAGAGGAAGAAGTAAAATACTTTAATACCAAATTTCTAGCCACCCTTGATGACCATGCGCCATCATGTTCTATTAGAACTAAAACAAAAGTTGTCCTATGGATTTCAAAAGAAACCGGACAAAAACTCTTACTTAAAAACAAAGTTTGGGCCAATTGGCATGCCACAAAAAGCCCCTATAGATCATCTTAAATATGGACAATTAAGGAATGACATAAAAAGATCCATTATGTTAGACAAAAAAAAAACTTTTACTACCATCTACAATAGACACTCCAAAACAAGCCTCAAAAGTTTTAGGCAGGTATTAATAAACTTCTTCAACCAGGACAATCCACCACTCTTACCCCCTTAGCCTAACAACCAAAAATGTTCAGAAGATGTTGCCAGTACCTTTAATAGCTTCTTTACTGAGACCATCCATTCCCTAGCTAGCCAGCTATCTCCTGGTGGCCCAAATCCAGTTGTTACTATACCAGCTCCCAACTCTCCTTTCACCTTCAACCAGTCTCCACATCACTTATCCAAACCCTAATTAAGAAATTAAAACCAACCACCCTCTCTGCTAATCTCCTACCTGTAGAGTATCTAAAAAAAGCTGCAGATGCCATAGCATACCCCATCTCCATTGTGATTAATAGAACTATATCAGAAGCTTCCATCCCCTCAGTCTGGAAGATTTCTTATATTATCCCACTCCATAAAAGTAGCAACCCTACTGAGTTATCAAATTACAGACCCATAGCTATTCTATCACCCCTGGCTCAAATTATAGAGACATGTATCCATAAACAACAGTTGAGCTATCTTAACCAAAACAATCTATTTGCCAACTCTCAGCATGGCTTTAGACCATTTCACAGCACCACCTCAGCCCTCCTCTCCTTCTCTAACATCATAAACCAAAACTGCAACAATAACATACTTTCCTCAGCCCTCTTTATTGATCTCTGTAAAGCCTTCAACATGGTAAACCACCAACTACTCATAAACACACTGAGAACCTTTTCCCTAGACAACCAGGCTATCCAATGGTTCCAATCTTACCTGAGTGGTAGACAACAGGCTGTTCTATGACAGGACAAATTATCTGCCTTTCTACCTATGACCCTTGGAGTCCCCCAGGGCTCCATATTAGGACCCCTACTATTTTCTGTCTTTATTAATGATCTGTATGCAGTCATTCCAAATGCAACCTGCATCCAATAGGCACCTGTAGGTCCTCCTTACTAACCTTTATTTCAATGGATCCCTCTACTATACGTTTAGGTGTAATAGTAGGCAATAACCTTAAGTTTGATATGCACATTAATCAAACTATTAAAACAGTCAATAACAAACTTGGCTCACTATATAGGATTAAACCCTTCCTAACCTCACTAGCCAGGACTGTTATTGCCCGCACATATCTACTCTCAACCTTCCTTTATGCCTCCCCTTTATTCACCAACTTGAGTAAAACTGACCTTAACAAACTATCAAGCTGCTATAATAACATTGCTAGATTTGCCACTGGAACAGCATACAGAACACACCACTGTCATAACTTAAATCAACTAGGTTGGCTTGAATTACCTAGCCTACTTCAGTACAACCAAATAATAGTTGCATATAAGATTCTATACCAACCTGAAAACACACCAATACTTAAAACCCTTATCACTCCCTACAGTAACCTCAAGACTCTACGCTCATCCAACATGCTACTAGTTCAAACAGTCAAAACCAGCAACTCAGCTGGTGACTGTTAGCCAACTCCATTGGCAAAACTTGGAACTTTCGTCCTACTGATCTTACTTCAGTTCCCTCAATAACCTTACCCAATTCAAAAATAGCCTTAAACAGTACTTTAAAACACATTGGTTATGTCCTTGTTCGAACCCTAACTCCTATCCTATAACCATATGTTAAAAGAAGACTTTTACTTCACTTAGACTGCTTGTTACTGTTAATCTGTGAACTGTTTATGCTCTAGCATGTGATATTATGTCTTTTTATCATTCCATTGTATACTGAGATGAATTTGTAAACTGTGTTTATCATGTATAAATAAAATAATTTTCTATATGCATGTTTGGAGCTTTTCTCCCCAGGCCTCCACTGAAAATGGACATGTATCCAGTTGGACTATCCTGGTCAACAAATATAAAATAAAATAAATAAATAAATGCAACAGCAATATCTATTCCACTACACAGTGAGTATGGTTTAGTAAACATCCAAGACATGGTCGCTCTATATAGGAACAATGATCCTCTGAAATGGCTACCTGTTACACCTGGAACTAGTTTATGTCCAACCCGCTCATCAATAAATATTAAATGATAGCTACTATCCAGCATTTAACAGTAGGCTGCAATTTAGAAACCAGTCATTTAATAATATAAATTATGATGGTATTCAGATATACTGCTTCCTACTCACACTTGGCATCCTTGAAACAACTTTTTCCAATAGTTCCAGTTGTCTCGAATAATCTTCCAGAGAATATTAGGAATTTAGACCATCTACAGACTTTCAAGAAAACACTCAGACACCATTTGTTCCAAGAAAGTAAATGCAAGCACTATAACAACAATGGGTAACACACTGCTATGGTACTTCTTAGAATCAATTATACTGAGGATTCCATGCCAAAATTTGTAGGTTTAGTATGTTTTATAGTACCCCTTAGGACAGCAAGATTGATGGAGTGCTACAAATACACTTATTACGCCACCATTTTTGTACACATTCATAAGCAGATTCCACATCCATTACATTGAAATAATATCTTACAGCTCTGTGAGCTGCGCACTGTGCTTACATACAAGTCTAGTCTTTATAACGATGTCTAAACTGTAGATTTAAACATCAATAATATATGCATTCTTGGAATGTTGTTTAATGTTTTACTTTTTTACTGTCACTGTCACCCATTGGCTATGCTTCTATACATGCAATCTTTATTTTATGCCTTAATTTTGTAAATTTTTTCAGTATTCAAGATTTGCTTTCTAAGTCATCATTTTTTCTTTGGTTTACTGTTACAAGTCCACCTCCCCACACACACTTTCTCTAATTTTTTAGATGTAGCTGTACACAGTCATCTGTATGTTCCCTGACTTACATTTCTTTTTCTTTTTAAATCCACCTAGAACTTTCTGCTATACATTTTGAGATACCTTAGGAATGTTATTACACTCAGCATCTAGTGACTACCTTGAACAGCATCCTCATAACTGTTTTTATTGGTTGTTAGCACAAGTTATATCAAAACAATTCTTTGCAATACTAGTTCAGAAGAATTCAGATTGCTTATATAATTTACAATGTATGAAACAATCAGTTATACATAGTAATATTGCATATTTAAACAATTAGAACTATCGATACATTGTAAGCCTGTAACACAGAAATAGAAAAATAAAAGAGAAGTCAGCCTTTGATTAAGTATTTTCCATTAAGAATGCATTAAAAGAAATTACCTGATTGTGTTCCAAAGGCATATCAATAATGAAAATAAAACAAACACTCTTTATTGCTTATTTGAAATGTACCTTTTATATTTAATAACTTAATCTAATATCTGATATTCTGGGTTCTTTGGTGATAGCTTATTCATTATAAAAAATGCAGGTAAATATTCCACCTAAAACAATACTCCTTTTCATGTTATGTAATAAACTGTCTGGATTTTTTTTAACTTTGATGGCTCCCATACTAGGAATCCAATAGATATTTGTTAATGTCAAAAATTCTACTCTTACAGTATTGTGTGATAAACATTGCAAACCTTCACTCATTATCAACATATTTATATAAAAGCATTGGCACTGCTATACCCTTTTCCCATTTTGCTGTCATAAGGTGACTAGACTACAGTCTTGTATTGACCTAGATTAGTTCCACATTTTTTCTGTATGGGTGATATGGATGTCTTGTAAAAATCATTACTCGTGATTTATGCAAACTTATTTTTTTTAAATCCACCTCTTTCTGAATACTATCAAAACCATTAACATTAAAATAAATTATTTTTAATTCCATAGTTTAGAGGATAATGTCTGGTTTATTAATGATATGTCTGTCTCGTATATACTATAATCCTTTACACTTTTTTGCTATCTCTGTTGTTTATCTTATTAAAATTATTAAAATTATTAAAATTAAGTGCTTCAAATAAGAAAGTTGAAGCCTAATATCCACTTATTTATTTTACATTTCTTGACTGGGAAAGTCAGAATAGGACAGAGCCTATTTTCAGTGGAGGCCCAGGGAGAAACATTCTCGATGCATGTCATTGAAATATGGGAGAAAACAGGAGTACCCAGAGGAAACCCAAGGGAATGCAAGGAGGACATGCAGACTCTGCACAGAAGACACCCAAGCTGAGAATCAAACCGGAGAACCTCTTGCTGTTAGCATTTATTTATTTATTTATTTGCTTTTGCTTACTGTGAAAATTTATGTGGGAACTAACATGTCCATTTTCAGTGGAGGCCCATAGAGAAAAGCTGCAAAACAAGGATAGAAGTCCATTTTTGACAATTCAAAAGAAAGACAGACAACAAACATTTTTATTAAAACATATTTCAATGCAAATGGTCAACAAACATTATTTGCAAAGCATATCTGATTAAGGAAATACATATTTTCAAGATATTGTGAGCAAAATCAAAAGTACTATATTAATATATTTGTATGGTATCCACAGTGGACGAAATTAGGATTGCATACTTATATTACTATACTATAGTTTATTAAGTTGCCAGGTGTTAGCTTAGGGCAGATTTGAATTGTTTCAAGTTATTTAAAAGCTTGATATACTTTGGAAGTTTGTCCATGCCTTGGATATAGCAACAGAGAATACTGAACCACTGTAATTATTATTTGATTTATTAACAGCAGTTAGTTTAAGTTCTGAGGATCTTAGGGCTCTATTTTGTACTTACCACTGGATGGGGTTTGACAGTAAAGGTGTTTTAAATTTATGGGGAAGTATTGTATGCACTGTAGCATGGAGAGGGTAATGTGCTGAGGACTCAGAGAGGGTACTGTGTTGAGGAAGTTCAAGCAGCTGAGGGTATTGAGTGCCATGCAGTGGTGGGACCAGTTTTGGAGGCTGCTGGTGAATTTGCTAATTTTGTTGTAGGTGCTTTCTAGTTTCTGTTTGTTGGAAGTGCTGAGATTTCTAAATATTGTTAAGGAATAGAGAGAATAAGAAGGAGAAGGGAGGTAGCAGCTATTTTTTACTATGGTTACTTAGCAGTTACTCTGCTCTTTAAAGAAAGC